>NW_016159479.1:0-62252 GCF_001687245.7 Rhagoletis zephyria
AAGACAAACAGAATCAGGAGTTCGAGCGCTATATACAAAATTATCATAGTGGACCGACTGTGGAAACGGTAAGTGTCAAATTTCGTACGAAATGCGGTACACAATATGCTCTTCTTTCTTAGTCAAGTCAATTATCCACAAGCACTCTTTATTTATCCTTTCTCTTCGATCCTTTAGGTATTTGAAACCGCCGATCACTCGCCTTCAGCGCGCTACGAATACTCCTCCTCGTCGTCGTCGTCGTCATCTTCTTCTTCTGGCCCAGCACGTCTTGTCGCCATCGACGCGAAACCTCGCAAACAACATACTTTCGAGCGGCAAGTTGCTCTCCCCGCTGCTGTCGCCTCAGCAGCATCAACGCCCGCCGAGGAGCAATCCAAATCAGCTGTAGACGCGAAGATTCAAATATCCCCAGCACCAGTTGCTGCAGCACCTGCTGTTTCTACGCCAGTAGCTGTGCAGGCGCCTTCACCTGTCGCCTCGCATTCCGCACCATCTGCCGCGCCATCGGCATCATCAAAATCTGCTACTACTGTAATTAGTGGTGGCAGCGATGGTGGCAAAGTGGGTATTGGTGGTTCATTCGTTGGTGGTTTTTCTGGCGCTGGTGCTAGTCCTGGCTCACATGGCGTGACGTTTAGAGTGGCTGGCGGTGGCGGGTACAATCAGCCGAACTTTGATCAAGCTAATAGCTATGGCAAGCCTGACTACGAGCAACCAAGCTACAATTATGATCAAGGAGATGCAGGTGGTTTCCTAAATGAGTACCCACCCTCCGTCGATGAGTCCGCAGGCGGATATGATGGTTTTTATGGCAATCAGGAAAGCGATTACCACTCAAATGCCGGCTACCTGCCCGCACAATCTGTTTACCAACGTCCTGTTGTCACTAAAACTATTCAAATTGCGCAGCCAGCATTGAAGGCCAAGAAATTTGAGGTTCGTCACCCAGCCATCCAAAAGGAGTTTTATGACATCGAAGAACGTGTTGTGATTAAGCCTGCTGGCACTATAGTTGTCGAGCTGGAACATCCAGTTGCGAAAATTCCGAAGGGTGAAACCGTACTGCCCCTCGGTCATCCACATCCGGCAATTGCCGCGCAATACAATTTGAATAGTGACGCAGACATTGAGACGGAATCGTCCAGTGCGGGTTCCTATAGCAACGGTGTGCGCTCAAGTCCGAATCAGGTCTATGCAACGCCCGCTAGAAAAAATCCTGCGCCAGTAATTAGCGGCACGCACATTGCTTCCACTGTTACAGCTACACCGACAAATAATCAAAACGCCAAACGAGATTTTGTGGAAGCCAATCTGCGCAAGCAATACGGTGAAGAAACAAAACTCGTAGCTACAACTGAAAACACGCAACGCGGCAGGGAACTTTACATACCCGCCGAGACACATGGCAACCAGCGTCAAGGGTCTAATAGGAACTTCTCACCCAATACATTCAGACGCGAAGAGAGCAATTACCAACGTCCCGCTCGTGTTGAAGCAAAGAAAAACGATGAGACCTATCGTTCGTCCTTTTCGAGAAGAGAAGAACAGCCATTACAAAATAATGCTGCCGATTTCCAGAGCAATTACAGCAACGACGACGATGATTACAAGGGCGAATATATTACCGGTAACTTTTACAGCACAGCCAACAGAGATCCCAAACCTGCCCGTCTGCAGGAAGAGCCACGCAAAAGTGAACGCATTACTGCCGAGCCACGCGCACAAATCATAAAACATGAGCACACTATCAATATTCCACCGTCACAACATAACATATACATAGCGCCCAGTCGCTTAGAAGACCGCCACATACTTGTTCAGGAGCAGCGCAAGCAGGCACCATCACGAAAGCAGCAGCCCGCTCGCCTAGAAGAAGAAACTGCTCGCGTTCAAGAGGTCAAACCATACTTGGACCGACAACGGGAGGGTGGGGTAGTATACGTGGTCCCCGCTAGACGTCCAGTTACAACGCAACAGCGCTATACACAAAATGAAAGTCGACTGCCACAACTAGTTCCGCAACAGCGCTCTTATGGCCAATTGCGTTACGACCCCGACGCCGATGTGGATGCGTCAGTGGAGTACAGTGCACCATACTCTCATATGCGCTACGATCCAAAGGAGTCTGCGCGGCTTACCGCCGATGTAGAATATAATCGGAATGTTAATGAAAATGCGCCGCAAAGAACCATAACTGTAAACTATAACCGCGGACCCGAATCAAATGCCCGTCTGGTCTCACAAAATAACTCAGAGCTTGCTTCAAAGGAATCCGCCGAATCAGTGGAAAGCAAAGACGTTAAAAAACCCGGCCTACGCCCGCTGGCACACATTCAATTACAAGTACCGAATGGTCCGCAAGAAGCTGATGAGCCCATACGAGTTATGTCTTCGATCAATCCACCGAGGGAACAGAGTCGTACGGCATACTCTAGACAGTCAGCAGCCAAACAAGCCGAGGACGATCAAGTAGAATCTGCTGTTCAAAATGAAAGTGAAGATCAAGATGAACCACGCTCTGAGAATGTCGAGTCCCAACCCGATTGTGCGGAAAAAGTGAGCGAGCGTTATGAGAATGACCCCGACGATGATGTGCAGTATGCTGAAGAGCAACGTGACAGAGAACCAGTAAAGTCCCTACGCCTAATAGACACTAGCAGCTCTCAATCAAACGGCAAAGAAAACGCCCAACCAGCGACTTCTAATATCCAAACTGAAAGCGTGGATGCCAACGTTAAAGACGGCAATGCGCATATCACGCCACCGGGCTCTCGCGTGATTGCCGCCAACCCAGCACCCAACGACGCATCCGCTGCAAGCGAGAGTTTCCACAAACGTCGCATTGTGGTCAACCATCCCTTCCAGACGGTGCGCGAGGTAGTCGAACATGAACCCATTACAAATTATCATCAAATACAAGTACATGAACACGCGTCACCAGCTTCGGCGTACCACAAGGCACCGTACTTTGCGTCCAATGGTGCCTTGCGTCAAATCGCTGTGCCAGTTATGTATCATCAGGCGTCTGGCGCAACACACGGAAATCTAGTTTACGCCTTGCCTGATGCAATTCCTGTGCATGAAGACAACGGCGAAGCGGAGCCGTCCTATCAGCAAACGCGTCAGCGTGTGCGCGCTTAAGTGCGTCGAAAAGTCTCAGTTCGATTGAAGTGGCCAATTGTTGTTGTTATCGCAGCGTTTGTTGTTGCCATTAATTTAGGATATATCACTTACAAATAAGCTATTCATTCAACTTATTCGAGTCGATCGAATATTAATTATTTTTTTTTTTAATATTTTAGAAATAAGACACTAATTTGTAACCCATTCAACTAAGGTTGATGGGATAACCTAAACTAATGATTGCCAGACAGCGTGGATGCGTTGCCCTTATTTAAGTACACAAACTTCATATATAAGTTGACGAATAAAGGCATAAAATGCTAGATCAAACGAATATTGCGAAATGTATTTGAGTTTAAAGAGAGCTGCTACTCATACTTTGGGACGTATGGTCTTAAATAGTTGGTTGGTCCATTTTGATTCCACCACTCCTGCAACCTACAGCAATTTGGCGCATATTAGCATCATCCTTGCGAGGGCTGGTAACATGCACAGAAAGTGTTCGACTGTATACTTTCAGCCCGGATCCATGCAGCTGCGACAGAACTTCTTGGTGGTAAATGTAAGCCAATCCTTTCGCCACGTACCCAAATATGCCCGTGCCCGGTGCAGACAGCTGTAAGTTACACACTGCTATACGATTGCACCTCTGTTTAGCCTTCGAGGGATAAATTTCGGCCTTTCTGTCCTTGATCTCCCTGAGCAAGGCAGCCATGTCCACCGCATGGGCCACATTCAGTGCAGAGCCTAAGCGAGGTAGGGCTGTCTGCTATCTCGTTTTCGTGATTTCCTCATGTCACGGGACCCATATTAGGGTAAATTCGTATTAATTAAAAATTGAAGCCAGCTGTCTACTAAAGTCAACCACTAGTTGAGATCTAACACAGGTACCTGAGTAGCCGCTTAGCTAACTGAGAAGATATTCATCTGGGATGTACCCTACTGCCTCCTTAATTGCAAACGTTTCAGCCTGAAAAACAATTAATTGCTTTGGTAGTCGGAGGGATAGCTTTAGTTTCAATTGCTCATTGAAGACCTCTGCAACAACCTCGCATACCATCTTTGATTCGCACGTGAAGTTCGTTAAGCCCTCCAAGAACTGGATCCAACTTTGAGTACTTGGGAATTTCGTGTGGGGTTTGTGGTGGAACCATGTCGTCGGCAGGATATAGTCAGTAGGCAGCACTTTAATTTCAGGCGGTAAAGCATTTACAATTGAACTATGCTGACAGTCTTAGTAGTATAGCAACATCTTTGCCAGGAAATTCGGACTACATTTGTATATAACTCCACAAAGTCCGGAGCTTCGAAAAGTTTCCAGGAGCTAGACGAGAAATCGTTGGATGGCGTAGAGGTGCTAATTTGACAAACAACATATTCTTCACTTACAGCAATGATCCCAAAATGAAAGAATTCGCACTTGGCATCAGCACATCGCCTTTTAAGAAGAAGTTTCAGCAGTCTGGAGTTAGGTACGTCTCTATATGATTCCAAAACATAAGTGTACAGTAGGTAAGGGAAAGCAGACGACCCAGTTGTAGAAGGTTTTTATAAAAAAAAAAAAACGCTAACCTAGAGGAAGTTCCAATGACATTGAGTTCGACACATTAGCAATAGCAGTAAGCCATCCCGTCTTCAAAGTGGGTCTTGTAAAGAAAAAGGGTACAGTGAAGGATCAACTTTGTAACATGCAACTGGCGACGGTTTTTGACAAAACTAAAGCAATTTATTACAGTTATCATTGTTCCTTTAACTTTGATTTTTTTTTTTTATTATTTTTATTTGCCCCTACAACCATTTGTGAGTTTGAGCCGAGACAAAAAGCTTCGCGAATTGTCATCTCTTTTGCTTCTTGCGCCAAGTTTTCCTCTCAATTGCAGACAGGTCTTTCTGCACTTGGTCCTTCCATTGCGTTTGTCGGGCGCCCTTTCATTCGTTGTCCACCAATGGGTGCCGAGTCGAAGGATCTTTTCACCGCAAGCCAGCACATTCGTGGTATTTCTATGTCCATGTTGTTAAAAACTCGTACAGTTGGTCCTCCAATCTTCTTCGGTACTCTTATAGTTAATATTAAAAAGGCTTACTCCGCGATAATTGGCTCAAGCGTCGGGATCGCTCTTCTTGTAGATTGAACAAAGTACTCAGAGATTCCAATCTCGGGCATGCATCCATAATTCGAAGTGAATCACCTCCTCGTCGACTTTGAAGTCACTAACACAACTTACTTCTACTATGTCTAAATTTTTTAACCTTCGCTATACAAATTGAGCTATGCAGAAGAATATTGATCACTATCCAAATTGGGATGGACATCTCCGACTCATTCAAATTCAAAGGAGGTTTTAACAAAGCGACTCCGAAAAGGTTGTGCTTACTCGTAATTTGAGGTCGTTGATTCTAATCCCGTTTTATTTTTAGCACAACAGTTATTTATTGTATTTGCGATGCGCAAAAATTATGACATTGAGCTCGATAATGTGCTCTGAGCAGGCTTGAAGGATCCTAGCCTTGAATTCCAAAGCACTAAGTGACTTGTCGAATAAAACACACTACTTATAAACACTTTTTATTTACAATATTAACTTAATCTTAAAAAAAAAAAAATAAATACGTTTTAACGACTTAAATGTATTTTAGGTTGATTGGCAAGACGGGAACAACAACAAAATCAACTTGCTCTAAGCACGACTCTTT
Source organism: Rhagoletis zephyria (assembly GCF_001687245.7). Classification (NCBI taxonomy): domain Eukaryota; kingdom Metazoa; phylum Arthropoda; class Insecta; order Diptera; family Tephritidae; genus Rhagoletis; species Rhagoletis zephyria. The sequence goes on from NW_016159479.1 coordinate 5,821, forward strand.
TTAGAACCACGAAAAGTAATCTGTATTTTATTTAATCTATCTATCTCGCTTTATCTTCTTCTCGCCCAACCAGCATTATGGAAAATTTTATAAATTTCATTGCGATCAATTTTCTCTGCTTCACGATTGAGCACCGGCATCTCCTTGGATGTCAGCAGTGACTCTTTGGCGAGAGCAGCTGCGATATGAGGATTGCTGTAGAAACGTCGACTTTTCGATAGTTCCGGTGGCAGTTGAGCTTCTCGCTCCGCATTGGCTATAACCGCCGGATGGGCATAGCTCTCCTGGCTTGGCTCTGAGATGGGTTTAAAATCGGGTGGTGGTGAGGTATATCGCGGATAATGAAGTGATTGATATGGCAAGGGCGCTGATTGGTGGAAATAAAATTGTGCGCTGCATGAAGACACAAGTAGGATTACACAAAGTAAAATTGAGTGCATGTTGCTGGAATAAAATAAAAGAATTTTTTTTTTATTATTTAAGAAATAATTTTAATTAAGAGTAACGGATTTTTACGGGTTGCTAAATATTATTCTATAATAACAGCTGATGACAAAGCGTATTGCCGGCAGCGGTTTGCTGGAGGAACAGCGTGATACGAAAAAAATTGTTTTTTTTTTTTTTTTAGATAAATATGCAGAAACTGCCGCCAGCCCTTCTTTTATGTTCCGCTAAAAATGCACTCTCCTATCCACTTGACTTGGCAACTATACAAGTAGAAAACAATGACTGTTTGATCAAAGCAGGGATCCAAGTTAAGAGCTGATGACAACTTTATCAATTGGATTTAAGTCTACGACTATATTTGTTACATTTTTTTAATTATTATTTATTTTTGTTCAAGTTAAAAATAGTCTAAATTTTTAAAGTACTTTTTCTAACTATTTTTACAAGTTTTTATTATGTTTCATCTGTGTGTAATCAAATCTTTTCAAATCAATTTTTAACCAACTTCCCGATGAGCTAGAGACTTAAACTTTAATCTTAGCTCAGAACCCTATGACAATGCAATGCGAGAGATGGCGCAGGTGTCGAGATATTTGAAAAAAGCCGTATTCATATCGTTATCTTAATTCACAAAGGCCCTAACGTACACGTTTTTATTTTACAGGAGAAGCAAAAAACTAAAGGCTTAATTTACGTAACGTAACCTATAATATATTGGCCAACGCAATATAGTTTTGTTCAGAACTTTTTTATAGGCAGCAAAGTGACCATCAACTAAAAAAAGAAAACACAAAAACAAAATATTTTCGCTTCTGGCTAATTTGACGTATTAAATAATCATTGACGATTTCTTACGTAAGTTAAGTTAAGTCTAGACTAACTAGACTATAAGTTGATGTACAACTATTTCTATCTTACGAGTATTTTCTTCCATTAGCAATTTCTTAAAGCAATGTTGAGCCTTATTACATTGATTTTCATTTACACATTGACCAGCTAAGACCCTCATCAGCTCCGAGAGTTGCGGTTTGTTTGACTCTAACGCTTCCTCCTTTCTACCTGTGGCCAGAAGAACCTAGTCACCTTGAATTCATCGGCTTTTTGCCCAGTGGACTGGACTAAGCAACTTTTCACTCTAAAGTAGCGAAATATACATTTTTAAACACTGAAGCTCCTAATGATTTTTCTCAAAAGAAATGATAAATAAAGTTTTCCGCGCAAATCAACATGTCGTATGAGTAATATTTCTTGGCGTTAACTTCTTCCACTTACTAAGCCTGTTTTTTTTGAATTTGAAACATTTACGCAAAAATACTGTGAATGGCGTAGCCGGAGTTGGACTGGTGAGGGTTATTTTTTTTTTGCAAACGCGGCCGAAGGAAAGGTGTTCTGCGCAAAAACACTGTGATACCCGAGTTTAGATTTTCGCTGTCAAAATGGGTGCCCAGGGGTCTGTGCACGGGTCAGACAGGGGAGAGGTGCATTTTCTTAAAGTTTGCATTGTGTTCTCTCTAATGGGTTCAGTTTCAAAACCCCCCTCCAACACCCGCCCCACCATAAAACCATTGTACAAATAACCGAACATTAACAAAGTTTGTATTACTTAATTAACTTCGATTACAAAGCGGCTCAAGTTTCCAAAAAAAAATTTTCATTTTTTAAAATTATGTATGTATTTCTTTTTTCACTTTGTAACTTTTTGGTTTAATCGTTAGTTATGTTTTTTTGTTTTTTGTTTTTATTTGCTTTTCCACTGTAAAACTTACATCATCGCTTTATATTAAGTTTTGTTTTAAATGAAAATTTACACGCGTATCAGAGTTTGAGATATCCACTCTCCGTTACACCAAAACATCCAAAATCGAATACAAGACAAACGACGTTTCAACAGCAACTGATTTTAGAATAACAACGAAACGATCTTTTATGGTGAATGAGTTTGAATGCTAAGCGTAAATTTGCAGCGCTCATGAGAACGCAAAGTTGAAACAAAACAAAAAAAAATATAAATATTAACAAATGGATAAAAAAAAAAAATACTTTAGAAAACTACTAAACAAAGTCTACCCTACAACAACACAAACCATATGTAAAATCTCGTACGCGTTTCAGCGCTCGTGTTGAGCGAGTAACAACTAAGTAGTAAACACAAAACAATGCCTGCCAGACAAAAAAACAAAAAAAAAAAAACAACAGGAAAATCAAAAGCGGTTGTGCGCATGCGCAACAGTCAATGAACAGGAGGCAGCAACAGTAGCGGTAACAAAAGCCACAGCAGCCGCAGCAGCAGCAGTAAAGATCAAAACAGCAGCAATAGGGGCGGCAACAGCTATTTAATCCACTATGTATAAAGTAGCAATTCTGCGTCGCCAACAACCGGATGGCCGGGGGGAACTTGAAATAAATGTATGTAAATTGTGATTGCTTTTAGCGCTTGCACACGAGTTGGCTGTTGCTGGTAGTTGGCGGATGACGACCCAGAGAAGTGAATGCAATGCCTAATATGGCATGGAAGTAGATCTCCTCTTTGTGACTCGAATGCCTAGAAGTGATAAAATGATTATTTACATTCAGAATTACTCACTCGTAGAACTTCAAACGTGATTAAGCTGTTCTTGAGTTTGTTTTTGATTACAAATGTATATGTATTTATATATGAATGTATTAACTAGCTTCGTATGTACACATATGTATTTTTGTGTGTATGTTTACTATTCTTTGTTGCTTGCCATTCACAAATTCTAAGTTAAGTGTTTTCGAAAATGAAAGTAATTTTGTGCGATCCCCTGCGAAAGTCTAATTAGGTTTTAGAGCACTAAGCATCTTAAGCTAAATATCTCGTTAGGTGCGTTTGTAATGTTTTAGATGCAATTAAAACAGTCAGCTGATCAGCAGCTGCGACAGATTTAGAATCAATTAGTTGCATAAATGCATAGATATACATATACTATGTATGTATGTATGTACGTAAACATGTATAAGTATGTGCATGATGTTAACATTCAATGTATTGAGAAAAGTGCCAATTAAGTAAGTAAATAAAAAAATACGCACATTAATTGTTGTAATTATTTTCGTAGCGAACTGATGTCAGCTTTTTAAAAAAAAATTATATGGATCAAGATCAACTATATATTTGTGTATTTACTCAATTCTAATGCATATAATGATTTTACAATTCCAATGCATATTATGCAGAAAAAAAAAGCAAAGCAATAGTCCAATAAGACCTTGGCTTAATTATATTATATTTTATAATAGTCTGTAAGCAAAAATGCATATGTAGTTAGTACGAAAGCCGTACCGTGATCAATAGCTGAGTATAACAGAGTAAATGTCAACTTCAAACAAATCCCTTGTTTAGAATAAAAATGACTTTGTTGGTTCGGCGTTTTAACTGCTGCGCTATGGGCTATTATACGGTGTTTCGATTTGATGGAATATATTATTTTTGAATTTAGGTATGGGACACATCCACTCGGTCAGCAGCGTTTTAATTTGAGATTGTGGCCTTCGAGCTATTTTAGAAGTTTAACCTAAGGAAAGAGGTGGTTGCTCTCTATTTTTTTTATTTTTTTATTTTCATGACGCTAAAATGGCAGAAAACACAGCTATTCAAACAACACAAAAATTCAACAAATTTTCACAAATTTTTTAGGTATTATGCAGTTTTATAGCCCATTCTATTTTATAATAAAGTGCAAGTTTCCAGTGGTTGAAGAATATCGTTGATTTTTAATCTTTTTTTTCTGACGGAGTCACGCATATTTTTTCCATGCAAACTATGATAGATTTTTTTTTATAAGGAAGCGAATGCCTATCACCGTAAAAAATTGCAAAAAATCAACGGTACTTTGCAGCTACTTGTAGCATGCACATTATTATACTAAAATTGAACTGCATACCAAATTTTTTTTTTAATTCTGAATAAAAATTTTGTTCCAAGTAGATTCGTTTGGGTCCCTGGTCATCCTAAGAGGATTCTGATAAGTTACCCAGGGAGGGTTGCTCATCGATCGTGTTTATATCGCACGTTTAATAATATGTAGAGATGTAACTCAAAATTTAGGTTTTTGTAGATTTCATTATGCAATTAATAAGTTTGATAAGTAGAATATGTTAACCAAACTTCCCAAATATAGCGTAGATATGTGTTTTTCCATATCGTCGTTTAAAGTACAAAACCGCGTATCGCCATTCTGCAAAACCGCGTAATTGACATTGGCTGCCAAAAATTGAATTTGCTCACACAAACTCTTGGCTCAATCCTTATCCATTCGTCCTGAAATATACTAGCCAGAAATGCGTGATACATGAGTGTTTTTACTCTCTAGACAATAATTTATGCAACCTCACATACGCGGTTTTGCATTTTGTTGATACGCGGTTTTGTACTTTAAACGACGATATGTATTTTTAACCGACTTCCAAAAAAGGAGGAGGTTATCAGTTCGTCGGAATATTTTTTTTTTTTTTTTTTGTTATGTATGTTACCGCATAACTTTGGACCACGTCAACCGATTTCGATAATTCTTTTTGCATCGGAAAGGTAGTGTCTCAGAGGTGGTCCCATACTAATCTGGTTGAGATCCGATCAGTGGATCATGAGATATATATATATATATTTTTTTTTTATATGGTAGTTGAAGTCGGTTTTTTTTTTTCTAAAAATTACTAGTTGTATAACAACTGTATGAATTGATAATTGTGGATTCCAGTAAAAATATTTGTTCGGGATCATTTTTTTTTTAATGCGACAAACCCCTAGAAGTGGGCGTGGAAGTTTTAGGACTAAAGTTAAGAAAAATCAGATATTATTGCGAATTTGGGCAGAATATCTATTCACTAACAACATTTGCTCCGCACTTCACTGCACATTTGCATTTTATTAGATGTTCAAAAACATCAATAACTTTGTCTTAACTTAAGTAATGTTGAATACATATGTATGTATATGAGCGTTAGACTAAAGGACTGATTTCGATGTAGGTATTATATAAATTTTAGAGCAGTACCAGAAATACTTATTAGCATGTTTTCAGGACCATACGGTCCTTAAAGTTCATTTCTTGACTAATTTCATATACAAAAGATTTTAAAACACAGCTATCAGTAGGTGTCGGCAACGCGCCCCGAAAGTGCCCAAAAACCATTTTTTTTTTTTGTTTGAAAAAGTTTTATGTGTCTCCACATTACCCACAGTGTGCTTGTTATCTTTGCTTAGACCAGAGTTTCCCAAACTTATTTGTCTTGTTCTTTTAGAGTTATGTGAAAATTGTAAACAAATGTTCTGTCTAAAAATATGGCAGATTTTAAGCCTTGTTATGGTAGATATGGTAGACACCCAAATTTTAAAAAATATGTGGTAGATCTACCACATATGTGGTAGAGGTTTGCACACTGTATGTAAGTAATTTTACTTTTGATTTGCCTGAAACTGAACACTGTTTTTCAGTAGCGTCAATTGGCTACGGCCTTCAATGTGCAAACTGAATTACTTTTACAACTATTGATTGAAAACTACTGGCTGACTTGAAGAATTGGCCTATGCACCGCCGAAGGATGGGATGTGTATAAAAAATTCAACGTATACATACATACATATGTACATAGAGTACATACATTCATATGCGGCTATCTCTCCCACGTACTATATTTGTGCTAATATCGCATGAAATTTAAAGCGGAAGCTTTGATAGACTTTACATTTGGTACATATGTATGTATGTATATCTGTGGACTTTTGATTGAGTTCTCGAATGATGTTTTTATTTTTAGTCCTTAATAGTAGTAGTTCAAAATGATATCTTAATGGAAGTTAAATAAAAATGTCAAATTTTTAAATAGAGGTTCCTTATCATTTACTCTAAGTTCCAACCTACAGAAAGCACAGAGGTTATTTTGCCAAAAGTCCACAGATATGTATATGTACTTTCATATATGTTGTGCCATAACAAAAACAATCCATATAAGCTATTAATACATACATACATATGTACATATACATATATCACTCATTTGCCAAAAGAGTGCCACAACTTAGAAAAAGTAATTTTTCACGGGTTAAAGTTTTTTCAATTTACTCTAAAAACGCAGAAAATAGAAATGCATTTTCTCTACTCACCCAAAAACTACACAAAATTTTACCACGAAATTTTTAAACTGTATAAAGCTTTGCATAACGACTAAATCTGCAGCTTTAGCTGAAAATTTTTGTTTTTTGAGTTGTAACAGTCTTTTAGCAAATAAGCGATATGTTTACTCTTGAAAATTTGATTATCCATGAACTTTATGTTAACCACATCACAGCTTAACGAGATCATGCCCGCGTTTTGGCAACCAATGATTACTTGTTTGCAGAGTGAGTGAATTGTGTTGCTACTTACTATGAGTGATGGGTGCGCCCGCCCCGCCCCGTTGGTTTGTTTGTAAACATGAAATTAATTATTTACATTACAGGCACTTTGTACTTTTATGAACTCTACGCGATTTGGACACTTCTGACATGCACAGGCATTCAAACATATGTACATACCTATGTAAGGTGTACATTAAAGACATTAACACTAATTTCCATTATTATCCAAAATGTACACATCTACATACTTACTCGTAAATGTATTTTAATGTGGCTATATGTATGCTTCTATAACTCTGAATGCCCCTCTATGGCTTTGAACTTCATTTTATTTTAATCATTGTCAAGGTTATTGTGTTTTAAAAGCAGTCCAATAAAAGTATGCTTTTATGCACGTATGCAAATTATTAGTATTGAAAGTGAAAAAAGACAATATATGTATTCAAAACGAATATGGATGTACATTAGGGTGGTCCAAAAACATCATAGTAGGAATTGTAATGCTTTCACCCCCTAGAGTTGTTCTATATCGAAAAAGTATACCCCTATTTTTTTTATTTTGAAATCAAAAAATATTTAGCGGTCGCTCAAAGTTTTCCATGTATTCTTATATGGGAAAAATAAAATTTTTTCGTAGAAATGCTATAGAATTATTGAAAATCATAATTTTTCTTCAGGAGACTTTCAATAATAACACCCAATGGTTTATTTAACCATTTTTTAATACTAACGATTTTTTATTGGTGGCCCCATTGCATTTTTCGGGGTTTTTGTGGGTTTATGGCGGATAGTTGCGATGAAAAAATGGTTAAATAAACAATTGGGTATTATTACTGGGAATCTCCTGCAGATAAACAGAGTTTTTTGGCAGAAAAATATTGATTTTTAACTATTCTATACCGTTTCTACGAAAAGTTGTTTTTTCCCATATAAAATGCATGGAAAACTTTGGGCGCTTTGAGCGACCTCTATTTTTTGATTTCGAAATAAAAAAATAGGGGTATACTTTTTTTCGGTATAGAACAATCTTAGGGGGTGAGAGCATAAAAGTTCCGACTTTACTTTTTCACATGCATTTTGGGTCCACCCTAATGTACAATGTTTGTGTATATAGAATTTTGAATGACAAAATATTAAGTAAATGTAATTTAGTATAAACAGTTTAGTCACTCTATTTCTACTTAAAGTTGCTGTCAGATGTGGCAATGTAAATAATTTTTTTCGAATCTGTCAGACTGAAATACTTCAGTAAGATATTGCATAAGCAGTCATAACTTTTTGAAACCAGGAACCAATAACGCCTTTCAGTTTTAGTTTAGTTCTGCACGAAAACAAAATATAATGTCTAGAACATTCCCACAAAAGAGCCAAATGAGAACAAAAGTATGGAACGTAGTTTGAACGGAAACAAAATGAGAACAAAAGGTTCGGAAACGTTTCCGTAAAGTACAAAATGCGAGCGTAAATCTCGGGCACAAAATAAGAACGAAAATACCGAGAACGTTTTCAAGGAGGATCAAATAAGAGGAATAATCTGAGGAACGTTCTGCTAGAGAACAAAATTTTTGATAACTTTGCGTTAAGAATAAGAGCGACATCTGCGCGTTGGGATGAAAAATCGTTTCAGTGGGAACCACGATATTTAATTCTAAGCCAGACGAAAGCTGGATCATTTCAACTTCCAGATCGTTTATCATTCGGTTGGCAATTTTTCATTTTCTGTGCAAGAAAAGTTCGTTTCTTAAGTCTTTCGTTGACCTTATTTGCATAATTAAGTCGAAGTTATTTTTTGATGGAACGCCATGAGAAAAATTTTGTTCTCGCTTCCCTTCTTCCTGAGACTTTAGTTCCCAAATTGTTCTTCGAGAAAAAGATGAGGATGAGGATACCGATAAAAATAAAGATGAAGATAGAGGAAGAGAGATTAAAATAAAGGTAATTATAGAGAAAAGGATATAGATTGATACACAGAGACTCAATCTGTGAACTATTTTGAGATTTTAGAGATTTTCGGGATTCTCGGGACTTATCGGTATAATAATCGACCTTTTTATCGCTTTTGTTATCGAAATTTTTTCGATATTGTTATTGATTTTGCTATCGATATATTCGGAACCTATCGATACTTTTATCGATTTCGTTATCGAAATTTTTATAGATTTTGTTATCGATATTTTTATCGATTTTGTAATCGATATTTTTACCGATTTTGTTATCGATATTGTTATTGGTTTTATTATCGATATTGTTGTAGATTTTATTATCGATATTTTTAACGAATTTGTTATCGATATGTTTAGCGATTTTGCTATCGGTTTTGTTATCGATTATTTATTGATTTTGTTATCGATACTTTTATCGATTTTGTTATCAATATTTGTATCGATTTTCTAAAAGATTTTTGTTATCGACTCTGTTATCGATATTTTTATCGATATTTTTATCGATTTTCTAGTCGATTTTGCTACCATTATTATTATCGATTTTGCTATCGAAATTGTTATCGAATTTATCATCGATTTTGTTATCGATATTTTTGGTTTTGTTATCGATATTTTGTTGGATGTTACTATCGATTTTGTTATGTTATGAAGGTAAAGGAAAACAGAATAACATATACATACATTTATTTATTAGAACGAATAAGGGTAGAGAAAAGGATAGAAAAAAGACAAAAAATATAACCTTAAGCAAAAGCAGATGTATGTATGTATGTATGTATATTAGTTATGAGACAAATTAGATATATAACGTAAGTTTCACTTCTCCAGTGTGGCCAAGGCGCACTTACTTTTTTCATTTAATGGTTATTATTTTGCTATGAAAATTTTGCTAATTACTTCACAAACACCATACAAAAATTTCAGACTTTGTGCAAAAATAATGAAAGTTCTGCAAAATTCGAATACGTAACTACTGATTTGCGATAAATGATGATGAATAACATATACATACATTTATTTATTAGAACGAATAAGGGTAGAGAAAAGGATAGAAAAAAGACAAAAAATATAACCTTAAGCAAAAGCAGATGTATGTATGTATGTATGTATATTAGTTATGAGACAAATTAGATATATAACGTAAGTTTCACTTCTCCAGTGTGGCCAAGGCGCACTTACTTTTTTCATTTAATGGTTATTATTTTGCTATGAAAATTTTGCTAATTACTTCACAAACACCATATAAAAATTTCAGACTTTGTGCAAAAATAATGAAAGTTCTGCAAAATTCGAATACATAACTACTGATTTGCGATAAATGAGCAGTTTATTTTGAAAGTGGCATAAGTCACTTCGTACCTCTTGCGCATAAAANGACTTTGTGCAAAAATAATGAAAGTTCTGCAAAATTCGAATACGTAACTACTGATTTGCGATAAATGAGCCATTTATTTTGAGAGTGGCATAAGTCACTTCGTACCACTTGCGCTTAAATGACCGCTATTTGGATCACTATCCAAAATGAGAAATAGCGGCACTGACAAATTTAGTTTAATGAAAAGAGCGAACTAGTTCTCAACAACTCTTTTATTGGAATAAATAAATTTTGAAAAATAATAATAATAATAAATTTTGAAAAATTTCAAGTTGTGACTGTTTTTGATTTAGGGTGCGACATGTACATTTATGCTTGCTGATGCCCACCCCCCGCACCATCCAGTATTTTATTTCAACGGAAGTAATTTTTGTTTGTATTGCTTTATTTACTCTATGGTTACTCATACGCCACCGTTACCAACAAATTTTACATTTACAAACAACATCTGACCAGAGTTGACATTGGTACTTACAAAACACATCAATTATTCGACGCAAGTTCAAGGTTAAACGGAGGCAAAATGACTGCTGCTTACCGCACAATTCTCTAATGAATAAAATATCCTTATATGGATTCTTCAAATGAGTACTTATTGACCAACATACGCGTCAGCCTCTTTAGCACAAGCTTACACATGTATGTATGTATGTATGTATATGGCTACGTAATTACTATATAAGTATGTTGCAAAAGTAATGTCGCCTTGTTTTGATGGTGTTAGCAATGACATTGGACGCCGTATGGTCGACATTGACTAGGCGGAATGCCGCTTTAAGTGAGCTGTCATGCATTTTATTGCACGCAGTAGACCAATTCACTTGTATGCATGTATAAATCATGAACGTCTGTATGTCTACATATACATACATATGTACTATATAGTACTTGTTTGTCGATCTAACTGTTTGGTCAATTATTTATATGTTTTGGAATTTTTGCAATTTGCATTTGCATTGGCTTACGCATTAAAAATCCAGCCATGCAAGCATTTAGTCTATCGCTATATGCACATATGTACATACATACGTATATTAGGGTGGTCCATAAAAAATTTAAAGTCGGAATTTTAATGCTTTCACCTTCTAGGATTGTTCTATACCGAAAAAATTACCCTGTTTTTTTTTAAATCAAAATTTTTTTATTTAGACGACGCTCAAAGCGCTCAAAACCTTGCATGTATTTTATATGCGAAAAAAATAATTTTTTGTAGAAATATATAATTCTTGGGACCCATAAAAAATCGTTAGTATTAAAAATGGTCATTTAAACAATTGGGTATTATTATTGGAAGTCTCCTGCAGAGAAGCAGAGTTTCCCGATCGAAAAATAAACTATATACCATTCCTATGAAAATTTGTTTTTTACAATATAAAATACATGGAAAATTTGGTGCGCTTTGAGCGACATAAATAAATTTGAGAGCATTAAAATTTCGACTTTTCTTTCTTCGCATGCGTTTTTAGACCACCCTAATGTATATACATATACGTGCATGCATATCGAGGGTACTTTGGCAAAAGCTCGTATCTCCTAACGCTCTCAAACAAAAATCTTTCTATTAATAACAAAAAAAAAAAAAATCATTTTTAAAATGTAGTTTTTTTCTGAATAATAAAAGTTAAGTATTTTTGGTTAATTAGGGACAAAATATAAAGAATCATAGTATATTAGGGCCTTTTTTTAATTAATTTCACGAGATAAGATGAGATGGTGGCGATTTCTGAGATACGAGGTTTTGCCAAAACACCGTCGATATAAAATATGTATAGATGTAGATAAGTAAGTATATAAATGCTAAGAAATGCAAATGTACTTGTATCAATGTAAAATTCGTTGAATGCATGAATGACCGGTTGGAGAATAATCCATACTCGGGTACGCACATATGTATGTATAATGTCGGATGGTGGGCGACTATACACATACATACATATGCAGGAAAGTAGAAGTGATACAAAACTGCACTCACGAACAGCCATTTCATTATAAATATAAACACATACAGACATAGATAAATAAGTATGTCTGGCTATAAAAATCAAGACATTGCACTTGGCTGCATACAATGTTTGAAAGTATCTCAAGGATACGCATGCACACAAATTTCAAGTGCAACTATTGGTGTGGTAGGCACAGTGTGGTGTTATTAAGATGATAAAAAATATGAATAAAATAAATATGAGACTTTTGAATGGATTTTCTTTGGTATAGATTTTTTCTTATTGTTGGGGATAGAGCAATGCCGTCTCGAGTTATAGTGCGCCTCCTGGCTATATGGATTAATAGTATCCGAGAGGAATTTCAGTATTGAATCTAATTCTCTGGATTCCCCCTAATGTCGATTTATGTGAGTAAAAGTACCTCCTTTCTCATGCCTCAGAAGGCCTCTGGGCGGATAAAAGCGGTTGATGCTCTATTCTTCGGAAGTTAATCTGCAATCTCCTTTCCTTCAATACCAGAAAATCCAAACTCGATTGATCAGACCAACAGCGTTCAGCTCATTAAGGCACTCTATCACCAGTTTCACTGTTACTTGATCAGGTCTTAAGGTCTTAATTGCCGCTTGGCTATCCGTCAAGATCCAAATTTTCAAAAATTCAATTAGTACCGACGTCGGTTTACTGCTGATACAAGTTGTTAAATCGTTAAATTTTTTCGTTGCATAGTTTTAGTCACATGCACTACAGTAATGTATTAATAAAAAGCAAGACGGCAATTTTTAAAATTTGCATAAACCCGCACGCGTAAATCAAGATAGACGAATTCAGAAGTACTTAGTATGAATGAAACAAATGTAATCAGCTGTTCTTGCAACACTGCTCGTTGATATAGTTCGGTACTACTTCGGGAGCATTTCGGGACTAATTTAGGATTTTTTCGGGACTAGTTTGGCATTAATTCGGCGTTAGTTCTGGACTTTTTGGGGTCTAGTTCGGGATGATTTCCGGACTAGTTTGGCACCAGTTCGGGACTTTTTCTGGACTAGTTAGGGCCATTTCGGGATGAATTCGAATATTTTAAAACATCAAAACGCCCAGCGCAGATCTCTATTATTTGAGAATAACAAGCAACACTTGATTGTCCATTGTAATTCCTCAAAACTTGAAATAAACTGAATAAAAGTAAAACATTAAAATGTACTTAAATTTTGTAGTTTTGCGAGCATATTTGCAAGCATATTTACCAATGTTTTAGTACTTATCTAAGCGCTTAAAATGGATTTTTTCTAGCTTATTTTCTTCGGCTCTGCTTATTACCTGTGGTGCTTAATTGATCTGTTATCTGTATCTGATCGCTTCTGGCAATTTTTCGTCTTCATCAGCCAAAGGTAGACAGCTTTGTCATTCGTTTATTACGGAGTAACGGTTTACAGATGCATTCCGGTGCTAAAAAAGAGAACATCTAAGTGTCAAGGGTACTAATAGACATAGACCGTTTGGCAATATCACCGACGATATGTATGTATGTTCGACAATTTTTCTTTCGTATGAAAGAAAATAACATCGTCGGGAGAAAAATTATCAAAAATCAACGCGAATTCTTAGCCTCTTACAACTTGCACTTTATTATACTATAATTTAATGAGCTACAAAATTGCAATATTAAGAAAAAATTAACAAAATATTTGTTTATAAAAATATATATTTAACTTGAATTCGATGTCCAAATAAGTGGCAACTCTCCTAAATATAGTAGACAAATAAAACCTAAATGTTCAAACAAAAATTTTCTTACCGGTCTTCCATTCTCCCCCATATTTCTTATTAAAGAGGTGGCAGCTTCTTCAAAATCTTTTTAAACTTATACCTTCTTAAACGTCTTTCGTCTGAGACCCATATTCATGTGCCTATTTAAATTACCTTAACTCAAATCGAATCTGATTTTCTAAACATGTGGCAACCCTTCTAAATGTAGTTCATAAATAAAGCTATTTCAAACTCATTTCGATTGATGCATTTAATTTATTTTTAACTTTTTTAATATGTGGCAACCCTCTTCAAGCACCTCAAAACTATGTTCAATGTTCCAACTAAAAAAAAATTTCGTTTTTCATCCATATTTTAATTTTTCACATAACTTGTATATAAATTAACTAAATTCGACTTTTCCCTCAGGTGGCAACCCTCTTCAAAAGTATTTTCAACGTAAAAATTTCTTAAATCTCCTTCGTTTAACATTGTGATACATTTGTCAATTAGCCGATGAATATTTGAATTTATTTTTTAAGCATGTGGCAGCCCCCATTTCATTCAACATTTTAACTAATTTCAACTTAACATTTTAATTAGGTGGCAACCCTCTTCATAAACTGCAAAAATATTCTCTAAGTGTTCAAGCTAAAGATTTCTTAAAACTCCATGTTTGTTTTGCTTAAATTTCATTTGTCTGACACCCAAATAGTGATCAATTACCCAATTGCCCAAGTTAAGCTGAACCTTCTTTTTTAAACAGGTGGCAACTCTCCTACACTTAGTTAAGAAATAAGGCCTTTTCAAGCCCAATTCGATTGAGACCCATATTGCAATTATAGATTTAACTTCTTAAATGATTTTCATAAAATCTTTTGAAAGCTGGCAGCTCTTTTCGAAAAGGAAAAACCTTATTTTACATCTGCAGCCCAAGCCTTTTAATTTGGAACGTAATTTTTGAAAATCGAACGAACTGTGCGGATCTGATGGCATTGATTATTAAATAATTCAAATTGAATTGTTTAACAGGTGGCAACTCTTTTCTTTCTTATTGCACATCTACAACCCAAGTCCTTTAATTAGAGACCTCATTTTTATAAATCGAACGAACGGTGCAAATCTGATGACCTGGACAAAAAAATCCCTTCGCGTATTTTATATGTATATGTTTATTCACACAAACATTAACTGGGATACATTATTCTGAAAGTTTCCTTCTCCATACGCCCTTGACATATGCATGTAGATACACATGTAAAAATAAGGAATTCGAGGAATTTAAGAAAACCAGTTAATCCAAAACTTCTACGCCTTTGTGGCACAGTGTTATTTCGTTGCCTGTGCTCGCCAACGCATACATACAATATCTACAGCAAACATGCATACAAGCACACTCTTATGACATTGGCAGTTAATCAAAATTACTCATACGTCATGTTGTCCTTGAGCTTTAAGGTGCGGTTAAACGTGGCTATGCAAGCGCTTTTTCTATGCAATTTGCTGGCAAAATGCGAAATCGAAATTCTACTTTCCCCTGTAAACAGCCAGAAAGTCCTTTATGCAGATTTGCACTAATCATTCTAGCAGGTTTAGTAAATTTTTTATTATTTATTATTATTTATTATTATTTGTCTGCATTCACCGTGTAAACAGACAAAAAGTAGTATCGGAGAAATGAAAACTGCTTTCGAAAGCCACTCGCACTTGCCACGTCTAGCAGCTACTTTAATGTGCAATTACAACTATTTACATACATACATATGTACACAGTGGACATTTGTTTTGGACACACTTCTGGTCGTGGCTATGCTGCTAAGTTGCCGGCTTTGCTAAACACATTTTCATTCTATTCTTTTATTTTTATTTTTTTTTGTTTTGCATTGCACATGTCTGCATTTCGTAAAAAATGAATCGAAGCAGAGAAGCGCTTGAATTAAAAAAATAAAGAATGCAGCAAAATAAACGCAAATCGGTCGATGTTAATACTTGCGTCTCCGGCGGCAGCGCTGTTGGCGTCAGCATCAAGTGGGCCCACTCTCCTAGGCACATACATATATACATATGTACATACGTAAGCATTTTTACATGCATTATTACTGCCGCCACAACGCCTGCTGCACTGAATGATTGCCTGCTGCAGCTCGAGTTGGCCGCACACGCGCCCGCCGATTTAAGAGGATTTAGTTCTCACTCGACGCTTGTCTCACACAGAATGTTGGCGAATTTAGCATAATTTAAAAAATTCGATTTTTTTTTTATTTGATAACGTTGCACTGCTGCACAAATGCAACGAATGCTGTTTTAATATTGTTTATAAACAAAAACGTAACGGAATTGTGTCAGTGGAGTACTACCAAGTGTGACCTTTTTTTTTTTGCTCGGCCCTTAATTGAGTGGAGTGCATTCGACGAGAATCGTTCTTTTTCTCATCATTTTCGTGAAGTAATTAAACTATGAGGTCAGCTAGAATTTAGCTACTGCAGCAAATTACACAAGCGTTCACAACGTATGCGTGCGGGTGTGTGTGTGTGTGTGTGTGTGTGTGGCACGTGCGTTGTATATACATATTTCCGCTTATTACTTAGCGGTAATCAGCACTTTTAGTGCGGCCTCCATCCAGCGGCATGCCACCAGCACCTTTTTAAATGATGGCAAAAGTTAATAAATAGTTCGATTGTCGCTCTGAGACATCGCGAAGAACGCGCAACACGTTTACTGTTAACGGTTTCCCTAGCAGGTTTCCTTTGGCAGAGTTTCCGTTGCAATTGCGTGTATACGCTCGTGTGTGTATGTGTGCGTGTGTGAAAATGGCTGATGGCGCTTGTGTATACGAAGAGGACGTGGATACTTTGTGCAATTGTGTGCCTTTAAAAAAAGTTATATCCTTCGACGTGCGATACTGGCGCTGTTCGGCCGGCAGCAATCATGGTGATAATTATATGTCGATAGTGAAGCGTATAGAAGTTAGTACACACGAGTTCAGTGCCGCAGTGGAGGCGCACAAAGGTGAAATAGTAAATAAAAATACGGTAAAATAAACAGTTGTACATATATAATATGTTCATATGGATGTATGGAAAAGAAGGACCTCAACATGCTAATCCTTATGACTCAGAAAAGCGTATGCTTCGAAGAAATTAAATCGTTTTTCAACTTTTTTTTTTTAAGTTTTTGCAAATTTTGTCTTTATTGTATATTATAAATACATACCCTGCCGGCAAAAAGTTGCTTTTTTACGATATGGTTATTTCTACAACAAAAAAAAAAAGTATTCGTTCTAAACTTTGTGCAAAACTCGTGAAAATTAAGCAAATTTTCAACTTTTTAATCAGATTTTTAGAATTTTTTTGAGTTGCAGATTTGTAGCCCAATCAATTTTATTGTAATAAAGTAGATGTTCTGAGTAGCTACGAGTTACTGTTGATTTGAGGCAAATTTATTTAACGCAGTCTCTTCTATATAAAAAAAATTTCGCAAATATGGAAAAAAATGCAAAACACCCTAAGAAAAAAAATTCTCAAAAACCAATGCGATTTTTGACTAACTCCAAACTAGCACTTTTTATACTAGAATTTAATGGACTGCAAAACTGCATACTCAAGATTTGACTAAGTTTAGAAATTATATTTTTATGTTTTTTGTTGTAGAATGAACCATATTTTTATAAAAAATTTGCGGAAAAATATTAGAATAGAAATCGGTGCATATATAGTGCAAAATTCGCTGTGCAAATACTTTTTACCGACAGTGTACATATGTATGTACATACGTACGTTCATATTTAGGTGTATTTTGTTATATCTTATATGAAAGCCGTGAAATAGCATTTTTTTCGTTCATCGCAATGACCTTGCGTAGCGTCAATTTGTTGTTTTTCTTTTTACTTATGCCGCCGATAGTCGCCGCCATCACAAACACCCCTCATTCAGGCGCGCATATAAACAATTGCAAAGCATTTCTATTTTCTACTACCCCTGCCATTTAGAACTTAATGTATGTATGTGTGTATGTACATACATACATATTTTCAATTTAGTGTGCACACAGCTAAAGCATTTGTTGTTGGCAGAGTCCGTAGTTCCTCTCACTACTACCAACGCAAAAATCATCTGCAATTGTACTACTCTCAGTTTGGTTTTGTGCAGTTTTGTGCAACTAACAACCGCTCTCACTTTTATTTTCTTATCTCGCTCTTAAAGGTCATTTGAGCGCGCACTAACAAAGTTATTGTTTTATTTAGTTATTATTTTCCTGCGCGCCACCCACGACTCACCTCGTCAATGAAGCCCTCTCTGTACCACTTTGTAAACAAAAATCAGCTGGTACACAAACGTGGATGTTGTTATCGCACAGTTGCCTTTGGTTCGTGTATACCCCGGCAACAACGAATAGTGGTATCAGAAGCGTTAAGAATTTTGCAATTTGCTAAATAAAGCTTAAACAGGTCATATTTATGCATAGCTATGTGTATTTTCATCTACTTTTCAGTTTATAAGCCTCAATTGAATTTAAATTCTAATAAAATCCGATTTTAACCTTTTCAGGTGCACAGTATTTTAGTTTCATAGTGAAAAGGCAAATTGTAAGTCGATCACGACGTCAACTCTTTCGCTGCGATGAAGCGTTTTGCAATGAAATAAACGCCTATACACATGTGATACCCGTTCTAGAAAAATATTTCGTCAACGGAGATACAGTATTTCCGCAATGCTACTATGCCGGCAACGATAAGAAAGGCGAACTCATTGTACTGGAAGACTTGAAGCGGCTCGGTTATCGCATGCCCAACCGGTTAGTGCCATTCGATCTACATCACTGTGAAATAGTTATGAAGGTAGGCATTATGGAGGACATATGTACATACACACACACATACATAAGTACAGGTATGCACCAAACCTTTCTGTTTCATTTCAGGAACTTGCCAAGTTGCACGCCACATCTATAGCAGCCAAACACTTGGGTGATAGCGATTTCCGTGAGCGTTATTGTAAAGTTAATGAAATTGTATATTGTGAAGAAGCCGAGAACTTTTATGGAAATTTACTTAGCTCCTCAATAGAGGAAGCGGTGAAAAGTTTACGGGAATCCAATGTCGATGGCAGCCTTTCGGATTCGATTTGTGTGATAGAGCAACTGAAAGCTGAATTATATAAGAAAATTATGTACAGCATAAATAATGCCAGCGACTGCGTCAGTGTGATGTGTCATGGTGACTTGTATGTTAATAACATCATGTTTAGGTCAAGCATGGATGACAGTAGCACGTGCCAAGCACCGAAAGAAGTGAAGTTCTTTGATTTACAGGTAAAATTTTTCGGCTGTAGATTTACTGCATACATATGTATATAGTCTCCGATGCTAGTGCTATTTTTCTTTATTTACATTCAGGCAATGCGTTACACTTCGTTCATCTTCGATATACTTCATTTTATGTTTACTAGCACGAAGCGTGAACTGCGTGATGCCCATACAAATAGCTTGCTGGCGACATATCACCGTGCGCTGCACAATCGTTTGGAGCAACTTTTGAATTCGCGCGAACACTTAGCATCTATTCGCCAGACTTTTTCACTAGAAAATATTATGAAAGAGTTTGCGGCGCATGCCTGTTACGGTTTAGCGGTTTCCATGTGGGTATTGCCTGCAGTAACATTCGATCCAAATAATATACCAAATTTAGATGCCATCAGTGAAGCTGTTCCAAAAGCCAATGAAATCAAAGTTACACAAAAGTTAACTGAAGAGTATCATTCCAGAATAAAAGATCTTGCATTGGAGTTTCATCAAAATGGTTATTTCCGTACCTGGCTAGAGAAATAGTTAAGCGTATGTAGGTACTCGTAGTCTAATTTAGCATGCATTGTTTAATTTAGATAACATATTAGCATAATTAGCTAATTATTAAAAGATATCCATTTTAGTTTTTGTAGTTCTGGAACCAATCCATATAAATGAAATATATTTTTTTGATATACATATCATTAAGTAGAAAATTTTTATTTCAAAATTCACCTAAAAAAATGCGATGGGTATTTTTATTCCAAATGGGAATTGAAGCATAAAAAAGAAAAAAAAAAACATTATTGGGTTGCTAAATATGTTCCAATACCATACACAAATGCATTTCTCAAGTGAACGCTCTATTCAAGGCGCGTGTCGAATGTAGAGAATACATGATACTTTTTATAATGTTCTGGTCAGTAATCCCAGCCGGGAGCTAACGTTTTGAATATTCATTTTTGAAAATAACTAATTTGTTTATGCTGTTTTTAAATAAGTTTACCAAATCCACTTCATTTATTTCCACCCCAGCCCAAAAATCCTTTTACGAATCCAGAAATCGATGCGCCTCCCTTGTTTCCTGGCGAGTGCAGCTTATCATCCAATGGCGGTAGTTCAATATGACCGATCGCCAGGTCGAAGAATAGCGGCTTGCAGGGAATTGCCACCATTTCAGGTGTCATCTTGAAAACGTTCGGCGTTTTGGTGTGAAGCGATTGATCCTCTTTGTATTGTGACAGACGCTCGAATAAGGGTTTCGTAGATTTTTGAGACTTGGACGTGAAAATAGCATCGTCGGATGTGTCATTCTCGAGCACACTATATGCATGCGCAGAGAATTTGCAACCTTCTATTGTTGACACGAGTATTTTCAAATCATCGGCTAATTTGAACTCTTCGCTTGCTTTCCCAGCTAATGCTTCGTTGGCATATTTGGAAGAACGTTCGTAGAGAGCAACAGCTTCTTTCCACTTTTTCATGTCGATCAGTGTCAAAGCAATGTAATAGCAACGGAATGCCTTAAATGTGAGTGCCAAGTTTTCTATTTCTGCTTGGTAGGTGGCGTCTTCTTCCATTCCTTGTATTTGCTGCATCTCACTGACATTCTGCAAAATTATTTCATACAAACGTGCAAGGTCTTGGGATCTCACACGCTTGCCATCGCCAATAACTTGTGACTTTTGATTGGGGTCGTCGAAATTGGATTTAGCCTGAAATGTTTGGATCAAATGTTTTTGTTATAATAATGAGGTCGCATTTATGCAGTCTTCATCTTACCTGTTCTACAAGACATAGATTGCGTTGCAATGTGCGGCTATGCCGTATATACGACAAATATGCAAGTAAATACTGCACACCACTCACAGTTTGGCCCGTTGTAAGTGAACGCAATTTCGGATCTTGTTTTATTTCTTCTTTTACTGCCTGTATGGCGTCTTTGCAATCCATTAAAATGCGTTCAATCAATTCAATCTTTGATTCTATTTTCGATGTCTTCTCGAGCGATTTATCTACTTCTTGTATGCTGAGCAAAAACAGACGCACCTTCTCTGGCCGTACAGTAACTTTACGGTTACGCCATTCAATTGTTTGCAAGCCCTCGCTACTTTCCATTTTCGTTTGACTAACTAGCAAATCTAAATTCTCCAGTAATCCTTGTGCACGCAACTCAAGTAAATCATCCATTTTGCTGGCACCACCACCGCCACCAATATTGTAAGCGCAGTAACGAAGATTAGGCGTGAATTCGTTAACTTTGACCCGATAGAGTTCCTGTTCGTCATCTGGCAATGCCTTTGCAAGGTTTTCATAAACTACTTGCGCACGTTTCAAGTGCTCTAATGCACTGCCCCATAACTGAAGTTCGAAGTGCAGCGATCCGTGCATCCAAGCAACATAAGCCTCACATTCTAGTTTTGTGCGCGCATCAAATACTTCAGACTGAAGAGAAAAACATAATATGTAATGAAAATATCCACAAACGCAATAACAAACCAAATTACATTGCACAGTTCCTGCAGTTGTAAAGCATAGAAACATGCCTTGCGAAGCTTGTTAATCAAATGAAACCGTTTTCTTGGCTCCGTGTTAGCCTCCTGTTTTAGCTGCATCGCATAAGACCAATCCCGCTCTGCACTTATCAATGGGATGTGAATGAAGCGTTCGTCAGCCCGTTTTCCAGTTAGTTGGGCTAATGTTACATCTCGCCGTTTAAAGTGACGTTTGTCGCCCTGTGGATACTTTAGGGCTTTTCTGAGACGACGAATACGTCGGGTGCAATAGCCACGGTACCGTTGGTAGTCCCCATGTCGCAAACCATGTTGTTGCTGGGCATCCTTCACCATATGCAGTACTGCAGTTCAGAAACATAAATAAACGATAAAGTGGAGAAAGTGATGCACGAAATCCAATTACAAATTCTATTTGTAGGTTAAGGTCTGTCTGACCTAAGCAAGTTTGTTTATCTTACCTTCAACGGTGAAGACTTTGGTGGGCTCCACTGGCTGAGCAGGTTGGTCTCCTTCAGTTTTCTCCACATTTTCTGTGTTGGGAGTTTCTTCCACCATTATTTTCGCTTAAAAATAACTATTCCACGACGTGTTAAAATTTTGTCTAGGAAAAGAAAACTGTGGACTGTCTTGTTAAATGTCAGAACGTCATCGATTTTTGACATGGAATTTTGACATCAAAAATTGTAATAGAACTTGCAGAATTCAGCTTCTTGCAAGCTACAAATGTTAACTATAATCAAAAATGTTTATATGTGTACATAAATAGAAATAGCCTAAAAAATACCGTAGTATTTGTAGTTATTTTAAAATATTCAATTAAAAAATATCATCTTTATAGGAATTGGTATCTGCACTTCATTGTCGACGTTCTCAATTGGTAACGCAGTTTACCAATGTGACGTTTCTTTTTCTACCACGGTTGCCAGTACTCAAAATTTATTAGTACCAAAATCATAACAAAGAAAATGCATTTTCCATTAATGAGCGCCAGCTTTATTTATTAATTTAATTTAATTTATTTATTAATTTACGCAAAAACTTAAATTTTTTTGTATTTATTATTTAACATGATATTCCAGGAAACGCGGGAAGGTTTTAATTGATTGTCATTTTGAAGAAAAAAGGAGAAATCTTATAATTTTGAAACTTGTCATTGATATTGAGAAAGGAAAAATACCAACACCAACAATTTTCAACATAACCGTTACAAAGGGGAAATAATGCATAACATATTTATGAAGTAGATTTTTAATAAATTTTTCGCAAGTTTAATAATAAATAATATTTATTGGAGTACAATTTCATACTAGTGCTTTTGCTTGACTGGAGTTAATCTCTTCGCCAATTTACTTACTTTATGATAAATAGCTTATGATAAAATCTCAAAAATCTCAAGTTTATAATTTGATTAAAAAATTACCTTTTTATGGAAAACGGTACCAAACTACTGTTTACCATCGATGAAAAAAAGTACTACTTTTGGTACCAAACTACGGAGAGTGGCAACTGTGCATTCCCCTTTTGAAATTCCAAGGCGAGGTGTTTAGTTCGCCGTGTTTAGTAAATTTTATAATCTTTGAGGTAATATAACATCAGAATATCCATAAATTATATTGCTATAGAAAGTATGTATTTCGCATAAGAGGAGTGGTGTTGTGAACTAATGGAAAAAGATATATAGCTCATAAGTTTCGCAAAAAGTTGAGGTTATATTTTGGGTGCTTTCGCTGACCGTGATTGGTTTCCGAACAATGCCAACCAGGCGAGTGTAAATACGCGTGTCTTCATAGTTAATATCCTAGTTTTTAGGGGGAATAGTAGATTGCTTCGTTGTCAGTGTTAATTCACCAGCCAGTCTGAGTGTAATACGCATGTCTTGATGTTGATCCCCTAGTTAGTTTTTAGGGGTAAGGGTTGGAGTGGAAGTGGATTGCTTCGTTGTCAATGTTAATTCTTCACGAAACGCAACACGCTTTCATTTTTTAAATATGTAGCTATAACAATTGTATATAACTTGCTTTCAGCATGTCGCGGAGAAAGGAAAATGAGGAGACAGATAAACAGACGCGTATTGCTATAGTCAGCGATGATAAATGCAAGCCAAAGCGTTGCCGTCAGGAATGCAAGAAATCCTGCCCCGTTGTTCGCATGGGGAAACTTTGTATTGAGGTGGCGCCCACGTCAAAAATAGCTTCACTCTCGGAGGAACTGTGCATAGGTTGCGGTATTTGCGTAAAGGTAAGGAGCCCGTATCTTAACATATAAAAAAACTAAAGTTTAGCAATACCATTTTAGAAATGCCCCTTCGAAGCTATTACAATCATCAACGTTCCCAGTAATCTGGAGAAGCATACCACCCATAGATATGGAAAAAACTCATTTAAACTGCATCGTCTCCCGATTCCTAGACCTGGTGAAGTGCTTGGACTAGTTGGCCAAAATGGTATCGGCAAGTCCACAGCACTGAAAATCCTCGCCGGCAAACAAAAGCCTAACTTGGGAAGATACAGTGATCCACCAGACTGGACCGAAATTTTGGCATATTTCCGGGGTTCAGAGTTGCAGAACTACTTTACCAAAATATTGGAAGACAATTTGAAGGCGCTCGTGAAGCCACAGTACGTTGATCAGATACCTAAGGCTGTGCGTGGTGCTGTCGCTGAACTACTCGACAAAAAAGACGAACGCAAGAATCAGGGTACAATTTGTAAAATGCTGGACTTGCTGCATATACGTGACCGTGACGTTGCTCAACTATCTGGTGGGGAATTACAACGCTTTGCTATTGCAATGGTGTGCATTCAGGATGGTGATATTTTCATGTTTGATGAACCCTCATCGTATTTGGATGTGAAGCAACGTCTAAATGCTGCTTTAACCATTCGACATCTACTGCATCCCACGAAGTGAATACCAATTTTTTAATACATTGGTCCGTTGATTAATGTAATTCTTCATTTAGATTTATTATCGTTGTGGAGCACGATTTGTCAGTTTTGGATTATCTTTCGGATTTTATTTGTTGTCTTTACGGTGTGCCAGGTGTTTACGGTGTTGTTACAATGCCTTTCTCGGTACGTGAAGGCATAAATATTTTCCTGGATGGGTTTGTGCCAACCGAAAACATGCGTTTCCGGACTGAATCACTAACCTTTAAGGTAAATAATATATTTGAAAAGAAAATTGTTTCATTCCGACATAATGGATTCTAAATTTTAGGTCTCTGAATCAGCAACTGAAGAGGAAATTAAACGCATGAATCACTATGTGTATCCCTCCATGAAAAAGACATTGGGAAAATTTGAATTAACTGTGGAACAAGGTCACTTTAGCGATTCTGAAATTATCGTTCTATTGGGTGAAAATGGTACCGGAAAGACAACTTTCATTCGCATGTTGGCTGGAAATTTGCAACCAGATGAAGAAGTCGACTTGCCAGTTTTAAATATATCTTACAAACCGCAAAAAATTTCACCCAAATTTCAAAACTTGGTGCGTCATCTGTTGCACGACAAAATTCGTGACGCTTATGTGCATCCACAATTCATTGCAGACGTTATGAAGCCCATGAAAATCGAGGAAATAATGGATCAAGAGGTGCAGAATTTATCTGGTGGTGAATTGCAACGCGTCGCTCTAGTTCTTTGTCTAGGTAAGCCAGCTGATGTTTATCTTATCGATGAGCCGTCGGCTTACTTAGATTCCGAACAACGTTTGGTAGCAGCTAAGGTCATTAAGAGGTATTACAATATTTCCCTTTCCCATGTGTACAATTTTATTCATTACTGTTCGTGCAGATTTATTCTACATGCGAAACGTACCGGCTTCGTCGTGGAGCACGATTTCATCATGGCGACTTACCTAGCTGATCGTGTTATTGTACTCGAAGGTCAACCCTCTGTAAAAACCACTGCTTTCTCGCCACAATCATTATTAAATGGCATGAATCGATTCCTGGAACTCTTAGGCATCACCTTCCGCAGAGATCCCAACAATTTCAGACCACGCATCAACAAAAACAATTCGGTTAAGGTAAGTACAATTTCTAGGTTTTTATTGTAAATATAAAAAATATATTTTTCAAACGCAGGACACTGAACAAAAACGTTCCGGTCAATTCTTCTTCTTGGAGGATGATGCCGGCAATTAAGGAAGTATATTATGTGAATTATATACAACTGGAACACAATATAGCGCAGTTACTCGGAGACATAAATGGTTTAGATATCTTTTTGTGCATTCATAAATTTTGTAATCTTTACAAAAGATCAAGACAAACATAGCTCATGCCAACTGCTGTTGGATATTTAAGTGCTAATTTCTATTTTTGTATAGATTTTTTCTGGATCCTTACTTTTGTCTTGTAATGTTACTGCTAGTCGTGAAACATTACAGATGGTTATGTTAAAACTATTTTGTACAATTTTTCAATAGTCAAATTAAAGAAAATACTGTAATAAAAAAAATTATATAAAAGCGCGAATTAAAGGCAGACCGGATGCGTAAACGAAATTATTTAGATATCTTTTGAATGAAGTAGCTGGGTTAGTCAAGCAAAACGTTCCTTCAAAAGCCGACTGTCATAGGCAAGGCTAAACTAGATTCATAAACCACTACATATTAAATTACAACATCATGTTAATTGTTAAGTCTGTTTATTTTATTTTAAAATCGTGCAGTTTGAAAGCGACTTGAATTTTTAATTAGCATGATACAAAATATATACTTATTAAGTTTTTATTCAAAATTAAGAAATTCTTGGCAAAAAAATTATTTTCAGACGAAATTGATTGCCGTTTTGATTTCAATCCTTTTGCCTCACATAAACAGCCGAGTAGTGTTGTAAAGTCATTTTGCAAGTAAGCTCATTATACAAATGTATACTATACTGACACCCAAATTTGTAATTTCTTTAGTAGCCATTTACTGATTTTTTTTTTTTTTATATTTGGTATGTATTAACTAGAAGGCAGACGGTCGTGTGTAGAACGTTCATGAAAAAATTACACCTAGAATCGTCACGAATGAATTTTTTTCTCGATTTTTTATTTAAAAGGATTTATACGATGTTTGGAAATTTTTCAATCGAATAAAGAAGAGTACACCATTTAAGTGACCGCGATGTTAACTTTAGTAGTAAACTATTAATAAATATGTATACATAAATACATACATATATGATTTTGATGCAACCTGCTCCTTCAAAAACGGTTCAATTTGCATTGCTTTTAAAATACTAGAAGTATAATTGGCATTATTATTTACAGCTTTCTTCAAATTTCTTCCCAAAAGGAATATTAGTTAAATTTGTATTTCATCATTATCCTATTTATAAACCTATACTTAATTACAATAAAAATGCGTCAAAAATTGACTCAATTTAATGGTGCACATATTCACCACTGTGATGCCTGTTGTGTCCGAAGACTATTCGAATACTTTACAATAAAACAGTTTTAAGAGATATAGTTAGAGAGCAAAAGGGGACATTTGAATGAGTTTTATGAAGAATCAGTAATATCCCAATTACTTGCTAAACTTGTAATGAATTGCGATGGATCTTTTGGTTGCGGCAATCAATCAGCAGCCATGAGTTCCTCGATTTCAAGGCTCAAGTCTGAGGCTTGTTTGCGTAACCGTATTGCCTGCGATACATTTATCATAGTTTGAATGAGATTAGTTATTAAGTTAAGTACTTACTTTTGCCCGCAATTCCTTTTCTTGTGTGACCAATTCCTGTATTTGTTGCATTGTTTGTGTGCTATTCTTCTGTTCAAGGGTCCAGCGCAGATAAAGTTCTGAAATTATGTTGAAGAAAAGTTTCAAAATACAACAATAACTTATTTTACATTCATTCATTCATTACCACTCCACAGCTCTAAAGAGATCGGCGCCACGCTAGGCCAAATCACGCTTGGATTTGGCTCGTACAATGGATTTAACATATTTTTCAGTACATCTGGCCGATTTAAATATGACCACAAACTAGTTGTACGTGTATGTACGCCCAGCTCCTGACGCTCGCGTTCGGAATCGCATAGAAAGGTGCCATATTGTGAGAAATAACTGTGCTCATAGAGCAAGATTAGAATTTGCGAGCTAAATTCAAAACTGCAGGGAAATTGTGTATACAGTTGGTAGATACAATCGAGCAACAACACAAACGAAGCACCAGCATTTTTGGGACGATTCTGCGCGGGCGTATAACTAGCATACCGATGACGCGACGCAAATGGATGGCCAGCCTGTATCCACTCACGCTCAATTAATGCTTGTATTCTAATTAGGAAAATCAATTTAAGGCTTGAGTATAGTACGTTAAAAAAAGTATAAACTTTACCCGCGTACAGTGCGACAATCAGGATTAAGTACAATCTGCACTAGTGACGTCACAATCAGCGCGGAATCCAAACCTTTAGAGCCATGCACCAGCACTGGACTACCCTCTTGATCGAGGCATTGTGCTACCACACATGCGGCATTTAGCGAATTCAGGACAAGGCTCAACCAACCACTTGCTTCCAAACGTGATATCCATTTGTCCGCCGAGCATGTTATATCATTGCAAGCTAAACGAGGAATGCAAATTTAAAGCTACAGTTGTGAGAATCTTAAGATCTTGTTGGCTACCTTCAATTAGTTTGGCGAAACTATCCAAAATCGCTGATGGTGTTGAGACATTTCCAATGGCGCGATTCACTTTCTTCCACTGCGAGTAGTGTTGGTCTGTTTCGGTATTCGATTTACCCTTACCCCAAGTATCGACGATGAATCCCTTTTTACTGCGTCCCAGCACCACGTTAAGTATCGCCTCGTCGGCCCTACAACGTTTAATACCTTGCATGGAGAGTGGTTGTGCGCTGCGCATTAATGTAGCCTATAGATTTAAAGGAGAGAGGTGATGTATAGAAAATTATCTTATATAAAGTTCCAGTTCGAGTTAGTACTATAGATTTTCCTAATATATATATATATATATATATATTCGCCAAGAGCGTTTTTTCTTGACAGAAAATTGCAATCTCACTTTTTATCAGAAGAAATTATAACCTTCGGGGACCAGTATTTGCTATATGGTCGCATTACTCCCACAGAAGCATATCGTCGTTTAAAGTACAAAATCGCGTATCGCCATTCTGCAAAACCGCGTAACTGACATTTGCTGCCAAAATTTGGGTTTGCTCACACAAGCTCTTGGCTCAATCCTTATCACTATCCAGAAATTGCGATTGCTTTATAAAAAAAGAATTCCATTTTGAAATACGAGTGTTTTTACTCTCAAGAAAATAATTTATGCAACCTCACATATGCGATTTCGCACTTTGTTGATACGCGGTTTTGTACTTTAAAATACGATATGTAAATACATTTAAAAATTATACACTTGTGTGCGTATGCATAAGAGATTAAATATACTGCACAATGTAATTGATAGCAACACAACCACTGCTTTGGGCTTGATATTGATTTCAGTTACATATGCACACATGTATGTACAGATAAATTTCTGCAATTTTAGAACGATATGCACACAGTTTATTTTCAAACCTCTATTGTATGGGAAATCAACAAACTACACAACTTACTCACCCCATTTTCATGCCTATAACTTAACACCGGAAATCTGCCGCCATCCCTGAACGCAGCCGATTGCACAATTTGTTCATCAGTAATAGATTTGGGCACAACAAGTGTTGTGCCATATGTTGGACATACACTAAAGTCCTTGTTGACAGTCGTTATGCGCCATTCGCAGCCGCCCACAGCCCCAGGTGTTGTGCCGCCAGCGCTACCGTTTTCATTACCGTTTAGCAGATTACAGACAGCACCGGAAATTAGTTTCGCAAACTCTAGTTCAGGACTACAAGATGAAGGAAGAGAGTAATACTTTTACATGATGACAAAATTGCATTTTTTTATTACCTACATACAAACATATGTATGCACATACATACATATGACGTAGTAGTTTTATATGAATACGTACCGAAACATAGTGAATCCATCCTCAAGTATAGTATACATGGGCCGGTAGAAAAAAGGATATTCAAGTTCAGGATTGTGTAGCGCGCTGAGTGCCTCCAATGAAGCTGCTACGTTAAAGTACTCCCTAGCATACTTAATCTCCAGCGAAATAATGCGCAAATCTTTGCACTTCAATGTAATGATACCGCCCATCACCATGTTTTGTACCATGAATGGCTTTTTCTCTACACAGTCGATGTTCTTGTGCAACAACTGGGAATGAATCAAAAGAAAAGTTCATATACAAAATTATAATGTTTTCTTTTTGTTTAAAACACACACTTCTGAATGCATGCATATATGTATGTAGGTATACGATCTATGACCAGTCACATGTGCTGACATGGATATGCAGATATGCTAAAAATAAGCATAACACATCAACGAACAAACAAGCTGGACAGCATTAGATACAGTGTTAATGACGGTGGAAAAAGTGTGGCACGCGCACAGCACGTTTCCATCTGATTGATTATTTTATGACTTTAGCTTTTGTTTACCCAGACAGATTTGACTGAAAATCTCTTACCCATAGCTCCTGGCTATTCTCTTGCCGCGCACTCAACAGCAGATGATGACCTGTAATGCAAAGTGTTCCTTCAACTGTTGCATGCAGATGGTCATGTAGAAATACTCCGTCTAACTTTGGCGTTTTAATAAGGTCCGCGAACTCCATTCTTCCCCCGAGTGAAAAATTAATGCGGCTCTGCTTTCCAGGTCACTAGCGCTATAAAGCGTAAGTAAATTTACTATGCGTATGCGTGTGTATGCGAGTGCTGCAAATGCAATTAGTTACGGTGGCTCATTTAATTAACTTTACACATTGCCATTATCCTAGTGTATGTTGAGGGAGAAATGCGGGAATGCAAGGCAGCTCTGCACAGTGACAGGCTGGATGGATAAAAAAAAGCTTTGTAAAAAGGAGCCTATCGCTCCGAGAGATTGCGTTTGCTTTGTTTTTATGCACGAATTTTTGATATTTGTATTTCTTTACTTTTTATTAGCGATTGATTTTTCTTTTTATTGCGACAGTAAACACACGTTATTGCAAGATTTTACACAATTTTAAGCCATTTTCCGAATTTTCACACAATTTTCCTACGAAATATCTGATAAGAATCCGACGGCGACCCAATCAGTCTGCAAGTTTTCTTTTTCTGCTTTTGTTTTGCTATGTGCCAGGGATGGAATTCCAATATGTATTTCAAAATGTGCCTAATGAACTGCAGAAACAGTTCCAAAAAGTAGTTGGCAGTAAGTCTTTTTAAGAACCACATATTTATTTTTAGAACTTCATTGAATTATTAGAGTAAGATCATATTAAAAAAACATTTGGGCAATTCACAAGGTGTCGTATTTGTCGTGTTTGTCGTGAAGTCATGATATTTCATGACAGTTGTAAAAATGTTGTTATTGTTTTGTGAAGAAAAATAACACATGACGATACAACTCTGCAACCTATGTTTATTCGGTGTTATGTGAGGTTAAGTGCTGAGATATAATAAATAATCGTAACAGGTGTTCACAACCGTCGTGTTTTAACACAACTTTTGTTAGGAAAATATAACTTCACAACACCTTGTGAATTGCCCAATAACTTCACAACACCTTGTGAATTGCCCAATTGTCTTCCAATTACGAAGGTGAAAAACACTTAAATATAACTGTTCGGACATGTTTACACAAATACATACCTATGTGCGAAATAATAGCAGTGCGACATTTTGACCAGTTTTGACTATTCTTTGCATTGAATAATTTTTATTAATTTTATATAATTGCCCTTATTTTAACCTTTAAGTAATTTAAAATTTTCGAATCTATGAGTAATTTATCGTCGTTCAAAGTACAAAACCGTTTATCATCATTCTGCAAAACCGCGTTACTGACATTTCCTGGCAAAAATTGGATTTACTCACACAAGCTCTTGGCTCAATACTTATCCGTTCGTTCTGAAATATATATAGAAAAAAATGTATGCAACCGCACATACGCGGGTTTGCATTTTGTTGATACGCGGTTTTGTACTTTAAACGACGATATGATTATTTGTTATATACTGGCTAAAGTTCTGTAATATATATTTTTGGCCAAAACTGAATGAATTGTGTCAAAAGTGCCCTTGTAGGTGAAGGTGCCAAAAATAACACTATTATGCCTACTTTTCCATCACTGCTAACTGCCAAAAGAACAAAAGCTCGATTTTTGACATTTGTCGGCTGAGCGTATGAGCTTAAAGCTCAAATTTTGTTTGTGTGCAAATGCATCCAACTGCATCGGAAGCTATTAAAAATCATGTTAAAATTTAAATTCTGTTTGAATTATCTCCCATTAAAATGCAAAATACATTAGTTTTTATTAAGACCAGTCACTTTTAATGAAATTAATACATTTGTACGAAGATATATACATTATGTGAAGACAAAATAATAAAATAGCAGATTTTTTTTCTATTTTAACCGCCCTGCAAACCAAAGTTTCCGAAATCTTGGAGAAATCGTTAGGAGTATCTCATTTCTGTAACGATTTTTTTTCGAATTTTCAAAGAAAATTTTATGAAGTGGTTGACACGAATTCGTAAAGAAATTTCTGAAAGATATTCTTCACATAGCAGCATTATTTTCGTTGCTTCACAGATTTTCTTCCGAAATTTCGTAAAAGAATGGAAGTGTGCGTAATTTATTTCATTTTAGAAAATTCGGCAAAAAATCGAATTAAATCTTAACGACTTCTTTAAAATTTATTTACAATGCAGAATACTCTGAAAAAATTGAGCTTTTTTTAATGTACTCTGTACATTAGGGTGGCCCCTAAAACCAAATGTTAAAGATATCACATATAAATTTTGGTCTGGGAATTGCTAACTGTTTAATCCATGCGCGAAATCTAAAAATCTCCGCCGCAAAGTCTATGGCCACCTTACTCACCAGCTTTACGAAGAAATTTGATACCGATGGAACAAAAATCCCGTCCGTAAATCACTCATAAATTGGGTGTAACTGCGTTAATCAGCAAACAACCTCCGAAGCAGGAACAACAGCAATTGGAGAAAAGACCCTATTCGCCACGAACAAAACTGTTGCACGATCGGTAGTAAACTACGCCGCCCTAGTGTAATCCTTGGGGGAAAAACCTGCCAGAGCATCGCCCTACGCTCCAGCACTGGGAGGAGACACCGATACCATCGGAATAACATTAACACACCGAGGCTGGTGTGCTCCCGTGCAGACTCCTGCCAAGGTTGAACAGCTTATGTACATCGCGAAGTGGTCCGCACTCAGCTACAACGTGTCATGAAATTGGACGTCCACGTGACGCAAGAGCTGCGCAGTCTCAGCTCCGATCATGTTGGCGTAGTATGATTAATCCGTACAGAGCAAGACTAGATGCGAACATCGAAGGCATCTGCCCCGCTGACAGAAACGAATCACCCTCTTCCTAATCATTCTTCCGAAGAAATTTGGCGGAAGTCTTTAAACATAATAGATTTTATTATTCTGGTGGAAAACCACGATTTTTTTTTTGGTGAGGTACTCTAATGTACATATGTATCTGTTGACTTTTGACAAAACAACCTCTGTGCATTCTGTAGGTTGCAATTTAGAGTACCTGTATAAGGAACTTCCATTTGAAAATTTTACATTTTTATTTAAATTTCATTACGACATCATCTTGAACTACTCCTATTAAGGACTAAAAATTAAAACATTATTCGAGAACTCAATGAATTACTGCTTTAAAGACAAAATGACGTCACTCGAGAGAAGTTGTTTTGTCAAAAGTCCACAGATATACATACATATATCTCCCGTTTGCAAATTTACCACTTACCTTTAGAATTGCTTGCATATAAAAAAAAAAACGTGAATTTCTTAATGGTATATATGTATGTATTTCATCACTGCATCTGCACAATTCTCTTCACTACCCTTAAAAATATTTAGTTTATCTGTTAGCATAGAAATTGATTGTTTTGCAAATTTTCGCTAAATTTTGGTGTAAAAGTTGTGTAAAGGAATGTTTACTTATAAAAACACTAATTCATACATACATAAGTATGCATGGAGGCGTGTACGCCTTTCTACTACCCAACCGATTGCTTTAGAATTTTGCAGCTTGCATAAAGAATGAGATAAAAACCTTTGGTGTTTCTTGGAGGGGTTAACAGACGCATATAAAGCCACATACATACGAGCGTAATCAAAAGAAATCTATAATGAAATTAGTGAACTTCGTGCAGTGGTAAGATTCTAGGAAGTACTTACGGTATAGCATGTGCACTGGCGTATGTTGAATAAATTATTATAAAAAAAAAAAAAATCAACACTACTTATGTTGAATCGCCGCTATCTCTAACGAAGAATGTATGAAAAAATGAAAGCTAGTGTTTACAAGTCGTAAATGCCAAGTTGTGGATTTTTTTTATTAAAAAAATTTTGTACCAATTACAAACTTAAACGTATATTTTAAATGAATAAAAAACTTAGTTTCAATAGTAGTACTAATAATGAATATTTAATGATTGTAATAGTAATAAAAATAACAGCAGGTAGCAAATAAGGCCTACCGTTAACAGTAATAATTTACATTAACTAAAAATTATAAAAAAAAATTCACTAATTCAAATAATTAATTGCTACAACTTACGAGCATAAAATTAAAAATGCAACGAGCAAATGAACGCCGATAAATGAATTACTGCTTTTTAAATAAATTTAATTTAAAATATATTTTTAACGCCTTTCTTACTATTCATCAATTATGGGCTATTCGTGTGTAAATGGATTCGTTGTTTCGGATATTAAAAATGCGACGTTTAATGTAAATTTATATGTATTTACAACCTTAAAAATAATTAAGCAAAGTTTGAGTTTACTAATATTACATGTAAATGTTCCGAAAAAGTTTTAAGAAAAAAAAAACGAAAATAAATTAATTCAACAAAAACGAATGATCTGGAATGCTTTCCTTTTAAGAAAACTAACAAATGAAGAAATTATGTTAGATGTATGGAAGAAATCTCGATAAATAACGCGGCGAAGACGCAAATGGGAAGACAGCAAATTTCCAAAGTATCTTTTGTACAGTAGAAAATTAAAAAAAATAAATAAATACAAGCACTAAAAACAACGAATAGTTTTTAACTGGAAGTTTATGCATAAAGTAAATGAATGTATGTATGTAGAAACAATTTGCCATGAAAACAGATAATTAACACAAATCGAGTGTCAGGCAATTCAATTTTTCTTTCGGAATATGCAATTACATAGTATGCATAAAAAATAGTGTGCCTCTTCTATGAATGTATTTCCACAAATTTACGTATTCTGGAAAATATTTAGTAATGCGATTTGGTTTCCAATGCAAAGTATTTGCCAATGTAGAAATTAATTCATGTATTTAAAACGAAAACAAAAAACATAAAAAATACCAAACACATTTCTTTCGATCGTATGTAGCTGACAAATTGTGAAAAAATATGTTGTAAAAATGTTTTAAAAAATAAAATTTTCTGCAAATAAGCACTTTTTAATATTAAAAATTTCAATTCTCAAATATCCTTCATAAAACCGTTCAGTCTCTAAGCATACAAATGGGAAATGCCCCTACTTTAATGTAAAAATTTAGTGCTGGCCAATAAGAATTCAAAATAAAATAGTGCGATAATCTAAAAACACATGAAAATAATTTTAGTTATAAAATCATTTGCAGTTAAACTTATGCAATATATTCGTGGACGAGAATGCTAAAGCATACAAAGTGTTTTTCGTTTTCAATCTGAAATAGATGCCTCACAGGGTTCATATATAAAAATCATATATATGCCATTTTTATAATTTAATTAGCAATGCTTATAATTATTGCTACGATTTCTTTTTTATTTGAATCGAAAATAAAAAGTTTTGTATTAGCAGTTTTTTTTAGCTGATAATCGATTTTTATAAGAACAAGAGTCAGCTCTATTTTTAATTTTTAATTATTCACCGATTCAGTAGAATGCATTGAAAAGTTAATCAAAAGCACTCAATATTAAAAGCATTATTTAAAAAAAATAAAAAAAAAAGCTTATTTGCAGAATGCGCCAAAGACCTCTACGTTTCATGAATTTCCCGTTTTCTTTACAATTTTGCCTACACATAGTTTTATAGAATTTTTATAATTTCATTTTGTAATAGTCAGAACTTCACTTTTCTTAAACTAACATTCTATTATACAAAAGTCCATTTACTCATTTAAATGTATTTTAGCTTAGAGCATGCATTTAACATATGTATGTATGTATGTATATGCC
This sequence comes from Rhagoletis zephyria, assembly GCF_001687245.7. Lineage (NCBI taxonomy): Eukaryota > Metazoa > Arthropoda > Insecta > Diptera > Tephritidae > Rhagoletis > Rhagoletis zephyria. The sequence goes on from NW_016159479.1 coordinate 41,749, forward strand.
GTAAATTGGAGTTCATCTCTTAACAGTATTACCTATGCTTTTGCTTTCTTTGCCTCTGTGAATTGAGGCGAAAAATTTAGTCTAACCCAGGATTGTTAGTTTAACATAGATTATAAATACATATGTATATCTTATTACTTACGTACATATGTACATATGTACATAAGTATGTAGGTATATACGATGTACTGTCGTATATCGGGTACACTTACATATATCTACACATACTGCAAAGCGTTTAATTTAGAACTAACGCTCGCAGTTACTTTTCACTTAACTTCGATTTAAATGTATACATTAATATAATATAAGTAGGTATATGTATTATTTATATAATAGCATTGTATATAAAATAAATAGTCTCACATGTCCGTTCATACGCATGCGTATACGAAAGCGAATATTTCTAGTTAGTATACTAATAATAATTCGTACAAAGTATGTTTGTTTAATAAATGTACGCAATTACATATGTACATACATATAATGTACCTACATATGTATATAAAAATATTTAGAACATAATTTTTATACAGAATTTGAACTTTTGCTTGTAGTATTGGTTGCTTGGTATTTGTGTTAGTTGCTTGGGTATAGGGTAAGGTTACCAGCAGCTTCAATTAAACGCCAGAACAAAGATGAGCGTTACGCTCAGTTATAGCTGCCTTTATAGTATGTACATACATTAATATTTATAAATATGTAACTTTTCTTGGTAAGTACCTATTGCTTTTCAAGTGTTTAGGTACATATCATCCAATGTGAAGCCCTTGATAAGGCGATTTCGATTTTTTTCTCATATCATATCAAATGCATGCATTCTTCTACACGTTTCGCCACTCTCTCTTTCTATTGCTGCATCGTCTTCGCATGCACTTCACCTCATTTCATCAGCTATTTCAGCTGATATGGATATGCACGCACATGCTGCATTTGCGGCAAAACTTGCTGTGGTTGCTGCTGTTGTTGCTGTTGTGAGTGCAACACGACCTGCTGCTGGTGTTGTTGTTGTTGTTGCTGACGTTGTTGCAAATTGAAATGACCTGCTGCATGCATCATATGTAAGTAGTTGTCATCGCCAATCGGCGCCTGTCGACTGCCATATTTCAACTCTCGCGCAATGCCCGCCTTGTAGTTGCGATGATCGCGATCGATGGCGTATGCGACTTTGCGCAATTGTTCGATTGTCGCCTGAAATTCAGCATATGCGGCTGTTGAATGCTGCTGCAACGCCAATGATGTGGGCCCAAGTGGGTTGTGTCCCTGCGGCAGATGATGGAAGGCAATGGGATCAAGCGGTGCAGCCATTTGTGTCATATGCGACATAATCAGCGTATGAATTCGTTGCAGATCAAGCGCGGGATCGAGTGAGGTGACAAGATCCATTTGAAAGTAATTGATCGCTTCGGCAGAGACAGTGCGACAGCCGGGCGCATTTTCGTCGGAACGCGAACAACAGCTGTAGACGCCATTCACAAAGGCGGACGGATGGAAATATTGCATGCGGATGGAGTTTGTAAGGCAGATCTTGTGCAACAAATCGATCCATTCACGCTCCTCCACGCAATTCGTTGCTTGTACAATTAATGAACGCTCTTTGCGAATGATCTGCAAGCAAAAAACGAAAAAAGAAAGGGAAGGGAGAAAATAAAATTAAATTAGCTGTTATAGGAAAGTGAAATTGGGTTTGAATGAGTATGTATGTATGTAGGTGTGTGATGCGACGAATGAAAGGGAACTTTCGTCGTTAAAGCATTTTCTTTGTATCGCCTCTTCTTCGCAGCGTCTGTACAATCATATACATAAAAAAAGAAACATATTTGCAAAACAGATGGTGTGTCAAGATGTTGACACGCTACCCTGCAGAAAAAATTATCAATTGATTAAAATAACAAACTTCTAGTTAGCTTTTTTGCGGCATTTCGATAAATAACTAATTTTTAATTACCTATGACAAAACTAACTTTAAGTTAGTTGTAAAGTCGTGCAGGAGTCATGCAGACGTTATCGGCAGTTTGTTTTCTCTACAAGTTTCTATTTAAATATCCTGCTACAAAAAATACTTTCAACTTTTTTTCTGCACTTCGCAGATTCTTTTTCGAATTCAGGACAAACAAAGTAAAGATCGAAATTTTACATAAATGTGGGACCCCCCACAAAAGAACATGTAAAAAAATAAGCAAATATGTAATGTTAAATAAAATAAATAAATAAAAATATAAAAAATTGGTAAAATGTCCAAAAGTAGTTAGCTACAAGTTAGCTGACATCTAATGCAGAGGAAACCAGTTCTCACTACCAACGGAAATAGTTACCTCTAGTGGACTGCTAGTTAGTTAATAGCTAGCTACAAACTAATTCCATTTCCTGCAGGGTAATAATTTAATAAATGTCTCAGTAGAGCAAGCGTGGGCGAATGTAAAAGTAAAAAGAAAATTTTACGGCGCGTCAGACATTGTGCGAAATTTTAATGCTATCCGCTTTGCTAATGTAGTAGCGGCGAGAAAAGAAAACTTTTTCTAATTTAGATGTTGCTCGAACCCAGTGCTGCCTGCGGGCTGCCACAGTGGCCGCTATACATAGTATATAAGAATTTGTAACAGAATCACTATTAGCATCATGAGCCTCATGAAGAACGCTTAGGAAAACTTCAGCGTAGAATACATATTTTTTTAGAAAATCTCCCATTTGTTCTTAAAAAAAGGTTGTAAATATAAAGTCCCTCGAAAGTACATCCAATGTATGTATGGAATTAGGATATTCGCATTCAAAATAAAATGGATATACCTATTTAGATATGTACATAGATAAATATGTAATTCAGCTTTTCCAGGGTCCTTACTCTGTAGTTCGAATCGGTAGTAAATTTGTTCGAATTCGAACGATTGGTACTAAAAGAGTTAGGCGTTCGAATAGAACTTGTTTTCATTTCGAACTACAGAGTAAGGGTCCAGTAATTTAGGAACGCATTGGGTCTGTGAGCACAGACAGAACTTTCAAGTTCACCACTTAATAAAATCAAATTAATTATTCAACGAAAGTTATTTGTGCCTGGGGAAAGTGTTAACACCGTGCAAGCCAGCATGTGGCAAATATAAAGAGGCTATGGAAAAGCACTGGAGAATGCACCTGTGCTATCAATGTTCCTGCACGAGCACTAAGAATTACACTACATCTTCGAATTTAGTTTCGTGTGAAACGCGATGCTCATTAGGTTATTGTTGCAACAACTACGAATTGGTATTGCAAATACACTACTGCCTTGCTTTTTTTTTGCACACAAATGGCTAACACAATACAACACAATGTGCAACATAATTCGCATACAAATCGTAAAACAGCGTGAAACGATGATTTCACTGCGAATAGATGTATGTATGTAGAGTGTTTTATGTGGTGGCGTAGTGTTTTGTCATAGTGGCATAGTGCTGCGATGATAGATACAGAGGAGCTAGCATAAATAACAATTAAATATATATGTATGTGTGTACATGTGTATGTTAAAGCAGCGCGCTACTCTACTGTGGGCGTTGAAATTATGTTAATATATATATATACTATATTGTTTTATTTGTGCTTTTATATATCTTCTCGCAATGCTTGCAAACCATCAGCAAAAAATTATGTTCGCTTGCCATACAAGAAAGATAACAAACGTGTGGGAATCATGCGAAACAATGTACATTTTTAATTATAGCAAAAGAATTTATGTAAATCTTCATTTCATTCGAAGAAAAGTAAAAACGTACAACTAGCTGTTGCGGCTGACTTAGCTGCATTGTTTGTCTGAGCGCTTAAAATAGGTGAAATCGTGGGGGTAATTAAAAAAAAAACGCGAGTTTACGCAAACAGTTTTTTTTAGTGTAGGATTTCTTTTTTTTTTTTTGAAATTACAAGCATACATAATTATACCCATTTATGTGTATGTATGTACATATGTATATTTGTATATACTTTGATAGTATGCTGCTTACATTAAACTTTACAAAAGCATTTATTACAAAGGGAAAAGTTTTATTTCCGTGCTCCGCACTGCAATAAAGATAATAAAAGCAAAAAGTATGCAGACGCTGGCAAATATAATTCCTTCACTGCTTGCATGCAAATGCAAATATATAGTGAAAATATTTGATCTGTGGGTTTCTAAAGTTGCTGGCGCTTTAAACAGCCACACCCAAATTTGCATATTTTATATAAAAAATATTTTTTTTTACATGAATTTGCACGGTTGTATTGAAAAAAAATAAATATTTATTGAAAAAAATAAATAAATAAAAATAAAAAATGTGGACAATACAAAGAATGGATATGTTCCCGCGTATGAATTTCATATAAGATAAAATTTAAGAAATCTAACATTTGTATTTGGCACGCTAACAGATCGCTTTCTCTTACATATTTGCAAAAAATATTGCGGCATACCTAAAATCTTAAAAGAACGGTGTGTAGTGCGTGCAAAGTTCGTACAATAATCTGCCTTGAAACAGCTCTTCAAAAAAAGCCATCCACCACTTAGAATAATAAAAAAGCAAGAGACCCCTGGCCTAAATGCTCAAGGTCTGTTGCGCCACACTATTATAGTTATATGACTTTTTTTATTTATTTATGCATGTATTAAGTATTCGCTTGCATTATTATATTCTATTAAAACACTTTTAAGTTTTTCTCTTTTTTTCTAAGCAACACAAGTTAAGTTAACAACAAAAACTATCAACATCACACAAAAGTAAATTTATAGTCAACAAAAGAGGCGACACATGCGCGACCGCCTTAAATATTAAAAGAAGTCAACCGCTAAATGCCGCCTCCCACAATAATTAATATTTATTGATGAATTAACAAACGAGTATGACAAAAGTGTGTTCGTCTACATACATACATACATATGTGTGGTGTGGCGCCCACAATTGAGTGCGAAATTTTATGCGCTGCTCAAGTGGTTTTGCACAAGTCACTTTTTCTTTTTTTTATTAGATGTGGTGTTGGAATTTTGTCAACAATAATACGTATAAAACAAGTCGGTGTTGTCAGTCAATCGGCCTAACCATATATTTACTCGTAGCAGCAATGGTATTATGACATTGTCAACTAAATAAGGCTTAACAACAATTACGCGTAATTACAACATAGTAAATGCTTTAAATTTATGTACATTTGTATATATTCAAGTATGTATGTGTATGTACATATATTATGAAGTGGGCATTATGTGGGTACAATTTAGTGTCAGTCAATTTGCGAGTACTCACCTTAAAACAGTTTTGCATCTTAAAACTCTTCTCGTTTAGCTGCTCGACGCGCTCAATCTCCGACAATGGAATATCACAGATGGGTTGTTTGCCCTTCGATTTGGCATAGCTGAGGGTTTTTGTTGTTAGGCGAAAGTAACGTTGCTTGAAACGGCTACGGCCGAAACGTTTACGACACTGTGGATATTTCGTCATCATCCTAAATATGTGCAAAAGTGTGTGTGAGCATAACGTTTTAAATTAAAATTTGTGTGGGTGTGTATGTGTGTATGTTTGAGGTGAAATTAATAGAAAATTGCAAAGCGTAAAGGCTCTGCCACATAAAGCTTTCGTTACAATAAAATTGAAAATAATCGAACAAAGGCTACTTTATCATTACTGGAAATTAACGCCTGGTTAGTAGTGTTTTTAAAAAAAGTTTAGTGTATTTTGGCAAACGTTACTGAAATTCACCGTAGGACAAGGACTATACCAGCCGTCGGATATCCCGATATTCGTATAAACGGATAGAATCCGGATATCCAGTTTGTTAACCCGATATCCAGTTAATATCCGTTCATTTTGTTATCCAGGTATCCGGTTAATATCCTTTAACTTAGCAATTCGGATGTCCGGTAAATCAGATATTCGAATATACAGATTATCCGGATATTAAAAAAATGTGAACAGAACACCCAGTCCTAATTTGGAGACATTTTTCGCCGAAGATTTTTTTAAAATTATGGCACATTTTAAAACGAGCTTCGACTTTTACCAGAGGTTTTGTTTCTTATATAAAATTGTAAAGGGATAATGCTGAGTTTCCACTTGGGATGAAAATGACAATTTGGGAAAACTAAAAAATGCCGTATTGAAACCACCGGCTGTTATAAATGTAATATTTAATGCCAAGTTCGCAGTGTTGAATCCGGTGTTGGACATATATTTATTTCGTTGACATCGTTAAAAAGGTCAGCGAAATATTTAATTGAGGATTTTGAACCATAATAGGACGTCAACAAAAAAATTTTGACAAGTAAAAAACTATGCTCTAAATTATTTCAACATTTTAAAGAACCAAGTAAAAAATCCTTACCCATCGCTATATAAGTAAAATTATTAATTATATTTTCAGTACGATCACATGTTAATGGTGGATGTTAGCAACGATTTTGCGTTTTTTGCGGTGAATTGGTAATAAGTAGTGTTAAGAGTGCATAGGTGTAAATATTTTTCCCAAGATAAAGAAAGCAAAAAAAAAAATAATAAAAAAATTATTAGTAAAATATCAGCAGTACACCACAAAAGATTTAAACTTTTTATACATTTTCAACATTAGTCCAGTGAAAACTCACCCCTCTTTAAGTAATACTGGTTCGAGTGTACCGTCCGCAGGGCACACTACTGGCAATAAACTGTTGGCTGAATCACCCGACAGTCGCGAATCTTCGCCCGGTGTGGATATTACCTCCAGGAAATGCTTCACCGCTTTGACATGCTTATCCGTGTAGAAGCGCTTATACAACTGACCGGTGTACTCTTCTTTGTTTGGCTGTTGCGAAGAGCGGGAGCTCACCAAATTACCAAGTGATTGTATAGTTTTAGAAATCAGCGTCAGCGTACGATTCGTTTGGTGATCCTGTACGCAAAATAAAAATGAAAAAAAAATTTGTTACACTTCTTGCATAATTTAATACTTTGCCCTTTCTACTCACCAATGGCTCTGTCGTCAAGTCGAACAACTTGGGTCCTAGTATAGCTGGCGCAAAGAAGCGCAAAAATATAAAACCGGAAACCACTGAGTAGCGCACTTCATGATTACGTGGGAAATGTCGGCCAGCGCATTCGCGTAGATCGTGAAATATCTGGCACAGCACCTTCGGACAGCGCACCGCACTTTTTGTGATTGCATCAAAGACACGCTCCACATAGTCTTGCAGATGATTCAAATTTGTATCGACTGCCGAGCGATCCTTCACTTTGGACGGATCTATTTCGCAGGGCTTCTTTTCGGCCAATATTTGCGCCAGCACCGGTCGTAGCGTCTGATGTAGATATGGTAGGCCCGATAGCCGCATAGCTTCGTCCATCATTTTCGAAACAAGTGTATTGCCGCGGAAGATCGTCGTGGGATCGGTTAGGTTGGAAATTTCATGATCGGCCAATGCTTTAATGATCGATGCAATACGGCCGGTGTGTGTGAATAGACGCACCAGCGGTTGCGCCATATCTGTCTTACTCGACACCAGTTCGCCCAGTATGGAGACAGCAGACACAGTAATGGGTCGTTGATCGACCGATTCCAACAGCAGGTTCATTAAGTCGTCATATGTAGCTAGCGGGAAGACATGATCAGCAGTGTAGAGAAGTTTTAGGCGCAAAGTGCCGATAGTGTTATCGCAACTGAGCCGTGTGCCAGGTGGGGTAGCGCACGAACGCGGCGTCGACGATAACGACCGATTCGATGCGCCAGCTGAACGCGGTTGCAGAAAATACCAAGCGGATTGTTGCGCAGCAACTTGCTGCTGCTTATTCAAAATGGGTAACTTCACTTCACCAAGGAATACTTTGTCCGCCATGCCCGCCGAATGGTGCCACAGCGCAATAGATATCTCACAAAGATCGGCACCACCCAGCGGATAAATTGTATAGGCCTTGTTGGAGTTTGTTGTACTGGCGTCATGATGTGCGGAAATCGACTTGGTTGTCGGATTATCAGCATCGATGCAGAGATCAAAGTAAACCGTCTCATCAAATTCAGGATTCACGGTCTTTTCACGCACTTTTGTGCGTCGCGTCACTTGTCGTTTGTTCGTATATGTGGCGGTAAATATAACATATGGATCACAAGTGCCATTCTTTTTGGCCAAATCGACACATTCAAGACAGCGTACTGCAACACGCGCATGCCGAATTGCCAATACATTCTTCCAATTCGTACTATGTTCTGTATGTGTGCCGAATAGACCACGCGACTTTAGCGAGTCACGCTGTATATTACTCAACTCACTATTCTCTTTGTAGTCATTCTGATGAGCTTGCTGTTGATGACGATGGCTAATGTCCTCAATGATGTCACTGCGATCATACTCGCTGGGTCGCATCAAATTGATACGTTGTTCATGTATTGGCGGTTGCACCTCTTCGAATTGCACCTCAATGTGGGCCATGCCCTGCACCTCCGAGTCCGAATCGACCGGTCGCAAAGGAAACCAATGATCCTTGTGATTGTACTTATGCAGTTCTTCGCGCTTAATTGCTATTTTACCGATCGGCTTGTCCTGTTTCATGTGACGATCACGATCCCACACATATACGGAGAGATAGCGAAAGCGTCGTGGTATTTTAAATTGATACTCTTCGCCGAAAAATGGCGCCAATGTGCGTTCGATGGTGGGTGTGCGGCAAATTTCTTCCTGATCGAGCGCGATCGTGCAGTATACATCGCGTACGCCTTGTGTGCTACAGCTGGTATTGGCCGCATTGCGACTACTCAGGTTCTTAGCTTCGCCTGAAAAAGGAGGGAGGAATGGTATTAAATTTTGATTATAGTATGTCAAGTGAGGATAAACACTGGGTATAGGAATGTGAAGCTAGATGCATATGCGCGATGCGGTTAGCATTCTCATTTTTCGCGCGTTGAAAGTTCGTGAAAAATATGAACTTGGTTTTAAAAAAATCGCAATAGTTTCACGCAAGGCAAACAAACGCCCTAATCACGCCCACCCACTATACAAATGTTTTCAACCAGACAAATTATTTTAAGTAAAAATTTGAAAACTAAAGTGATTTCACAATTTTCTATTTTATTGCAGATTTTTATTAACAGATAAGTATGCCTAAAAACGTAAACGTTTGCACGAAAGTTCTTCCCACCCCAATTTTTTTTTTATGTACAAAAGTAGAATCCAAGGAGGCAGCCAGCTAGCCGCTTACTCACTCACTCACTCGCTCACGCCACTCAATGGCCAATGAAATCGAATTCCACCACGCCTTGCGACCTTGACGTGCCTGCCTTCTTATAGCTTATTAAACGCTTAATAAATATTAAACACGAACGAACGCTTGGTGAAATCAATGAATGAAAATGGCAGTGGCATGCCTAACTTTTTGGCCAAGTGCCCAAAAACTAGTTATGGCGGTAAAAATGTAGATATGTAAAAGTTATTATCAGGCAAACCTTCAACGGAAATATAGTATACATACCAACAAATATGTATGGATATCTGTATTGAAATATCAATGTGACAAGCCAAAGGAACGTTGGCAAGTCAGCAAAAAAATAAAAATAAAAAAAAAATGAAAGAAAACATATGGAAAACGCCGCCAGCGGAGGAAGCAAAAACGTGACTTCCTGCCATTCATGGCATTTGCGGCGATGGAGATGCCGACGCTGGCACATCGCTCGCATTAAAGGCAATGTGCCGCTGTTCTGTTCTGTTCTGTTTTTTTTTTTCCTTCTGGCAGCGGAAAGTCAAAGTCATTCATCGTATGAAAAAGTATAAAAAATGGAAACGAGAACCACCGGCAGTACAGTGTAGAAGAATTTGCGAAATATGTATGTATGTATGTAGTATGGATGTGTCTACAATGTAGACTTCACATACTATAGACTATATCATACGGGTCTTTCAACACACGCGGTGTAAAGGAATATACACCTTTGTATATAAATAGAACAGTAAAGATATATACATACATACAGTCAGCGTCAGAAGTAAACATACGCTGACGTTTTGACGATTTTATTTATTTATTGGTTTTTTCCGTAATAAAGTTTTCTTATTTTTTTTTATAAAAATATATGTAGTTAAACCACAAAAATATATATATATTTTTTTCATGCAAAACTCTGGACGATGCAAGCAATATCAAATAGTTATCATCGAAATATTTAATTTTTCAATTCGATTTCTTAGAAAAATTTTGAGTATGGAGTTTTGTAGCCCATTTAATTCTAGTGAAATGTAAGTTTCAAATCGTTAAAAATAACTATTTCTATGAAAATTTCCAGCATTTTCCTGAGTTCTGTATAAAATTTAAGAAATTGTTTCTTGTTGAATGAACTACATATATTTTTATAAAAAAAATAAGAAAATTTTGGTATGGAAAATATAAATAAATAAAATCGCCAAGACGTCAGGGTATGCATATTTTTGACGCTGACTGTATGTACATTAGACCATATCACCTTACAAGCAAAAAAAAAGTTCGCGTATGCCCCCGAGTCTAAAGTATTTTTGCAAAGCTCTTTTTTGGCCAAACATAGAGGTCGACTTTTTACATTCTTCGGTGATAAATTTTTTTAAATAGTTCTACTGGAATAATTGAAATACTTCCTTAGCAAAAGTTTAATGATTTTTGGTGAGCCTTAATTTACAGACATTAGGATGGTACAAACATACGTTAGGTTGATAAAAATAATAACGGGGTACTTGAGGTCAATGAATTTGGAACAAAAAAGAAATCCCTCCTCGCCATTTACAGCCGAAAATGTCAAAAAATTTGTTTACGAAATTGCCTTACAAAAATACTTTAGATTTGAATTTTTTTCTGGTACTGCCTAATGTACCAATGTACGTATCTACATCCATTCACAGCACTTGATTTTTAATAGTGCGGAGTATGCCGTAATATCTGAACGGAAGTGTCATAAATATTGCGAAAACAAGGTGCGGCTACTAAAATATTTTCATAAGATTTTTCCTTTTTTTCTTTTTTAATGAAAGTAGAATATTTATGACTTGTGCATAGCATTTACTTGCCCATAAACAGCTCACACGAAGTTCACTCTTAAATCGTATCGAAAATAGCATGCTAAAATTTAATATTTTTTTAATCTATACCCTTACAAAAAAAAAAATAAAAAATAAAAATTTTATTTCGTACAAAGTGCATTTTTATTAGAGCCAAAAGAAAAACAGAGTCATAAAGCATTGGCACACAACATCGTCGAAGCCAAAAATTCATTGATAAGAATACGCGTAGTGAACATGAATGAAATAAACTTGGCCATTGAACAGAACGGGGTGGGTGGTGCCAATTTCTTTAGTTCGATGTGACACCAAATTTGTGTGAAGCACACAACAACAGAGATATGTATGTAGAGCGAGATAAATAGTGGTGGAAATTGGAAGAAGTTGACGCTTCATTCAAGAAAATTCAGTCAGTGTATCAACCGAAAAAAAAAAATGGAAAATATGTAAGTCATTCAGGAAATGTATGTAAATAGAAGCATACTCGGCACATGTGTATGTATGTATGTATGAATGTATATACTAGCATGTGGGAGGAAAGGGGTGTGGTGATATCGTATCGCCCAAAGCACCACCGTAAAGCCGGCGTCAGATAAGCAAAAAGTCCAACAGCCACAATGACTATCGTATATTGAGTATATATAAAAAAAAATAGCAGCTAAGCGGAAATGAAGTGCAAATAGCAAATCAAGAAATGAATGAATTGCAAATATGTATGTACATACATTTGTATGCTTGTGCGTATGATTGAATGAAGGGAAGTAAGCAATAAAATAGAAAAAAAAGTCTTAAGTGCCTTCTTATTTAGTAAGTGGAGAAATAATCTTATCAGCAACATACATCGATTGTGATATTGTGATTTGCGAGTGCCACCAAAACGAATAAATAGTACATGTTACAGATAGGTACATAAGCACTTAAAAGTATACAGATGTTTTGTTCGATTTGTTGTCACAGCTGTTTTTTTCGAACTTTAGTGGAGTACGATGACGGTCCGAACGCTAAATAGTTTGGTTGAATGCGAAATAGGAATGTGGATTGTGCAGAATGAAAGGCAAATAGTAACAACAAATAATTGGAAAATGTTTCGTAATTTGCATAGCGAAAGGGATTAGTCAATGTGCACAGATTTTAGACGACTGACATAGAATCTGAGGCCCAAACTTAAAGGTACTCTACTATATTTGCAGTTGGTTTTTTGAGGTTAGAATAAAAAAACGAGCTAAATTTTTCGTTCTGAGTTAAGATTCGTTAATAAAATTGTACTTAACATATTTTCAACTATAACAGAACGGAAATGGGTCAAGCTGTGCACTTTCAACTGCAGCAAACGGAAAAAATGAGGACTTCGCGGATCAAGCACTATGCAGGCGATCTGTTGCGATTATAATTAAAGGAAGTGGAAGAATTTTTGGCAGTATGTGGTGTTTTCTCGGCAATGAATTAAATATTTTTTTTTTACGATTTTTTTAAAGGTGGAACTTTGCTTGATTCTACTATATAGTCAAGTAGAGACCTATAATAAAATTTTGTGAGAAATTTTTGCCGCTTAACTCACATCTGCATGGGTCTTTTTGACCCTCTTTAAAAATTAAGTTTCATAAAAGTCTATTAAAAAATACCGTTAAAGGGTTCTACAGAAATTTTAAGCAAGAAATTTTACTGGGGCTCACCGAAGGTGAAAAGCTCCTACGCGCTAAGGTGAGTACGCAAGAAAGTTTAATAGGAGCTACAAAGCTGGTATGGAGCCATTGCAGTGATCACGAAGCTGTGTTTAAGGTTCAGCAGAGACAAAGTAAAATCACCAATTTCTACCCGATAATAACTGTATACATCTCCATTAATTCATACGAATTATTGCGTACTTTGATCCAACAGAGGAAAAACCATTTATGTATTTACTCACTAACAGTGACTTGCTATATAGGAATTCAATTAAGTGAAATTAATCAACTCATCAAAAAGTCGGTCTTCCACACAAAAGCAGACAGGCGAATAGCAAAAAAATCATGTTTGTTTATAAAAACCTAAGCTTACAAATGCCGCATCATTTCCAGCGAAGTATCGCCAGACGAATGCTGAATCTATAATTTTCGCTTTTATATGTAATTTGCATATTTCTTCTTAAAACTTTTGTTATGGCACATACAATGCACAATACATTTAAATACATATTAGTAATATGGGGGAAAAAAAAGAAAATAAAATAAAATAGAAATGTGAATAATAGTTATATTTATAAAAGTGTATACAAGCGGTAGCCAATTCCGGTAGCTATGGAGGTATGCACAAAGGTATTAATTTTAACACATGTACATACGTATGTATTTGGCAAATATTTTATTGCCGTTTTAAGACTTCATACAAATTTTTGGCGGCAGGACAGAATATGTGCGTTAAGAATTGCACTTTAAAATATATTCCAAAAATCAATAAAAATTATAATAAAAAAGTATGCATACATACATTTATGTTTATTTAGTTATAATCACTCATGTAGACATACACACATACACGCATACATACATATAAAGCATTATGAAATATGCAGCACTCTACGCTACTGCTGCATTTAGCGCAAGTTTTATGTAACTCGAGTGCTTTTATGACTTTCATAAAAAAAATTCTATTCACAATTCGCTACGCAATAAACAATGACAACTTGTCGCCAAATATGGTGCTTCAACAAAAAGAAGAAAAAAAAACAGAGAAACCAACAAAGCAACAGTAGCAGCATAAAAAGTTTACAACGTAGAGGTAAATTAACCAGCGAAAAATAGTTTTAATTAATGAGAAAAGGAAACTATTACCTTGGAGGCAACTCAAATGACACTTTGGTATGTTTTTGTTTGTTTTCAGATGTTCGTCTGCTTTATTATAAAGTAAATACTATAAGCAATTAAATATATACAGTACCGGCCACTTGAATAGCGCCACCCGTCTGTTTCTCAGTATTGGCAGTTTATTTAATATTCATGAATTCTTTATAAAAAAATATAACATATTCTATAAGAAAAATGTAAATCTGAATTTCAAACTTTATACAAAATTTTTTAATTTAAAAAATTTTCAACAAAATTTCAAAATATGTACATACGGTCTCATTTTTTTTTGGAAGAAAATTCGCAACACCCTCGATAATTTATTTTTTCAAAATTCTAGGCGGTTTTTTATAAACTTAATACTTGTGCCTTATTATACTAAAACTGAACTGTTAAAAAGTTTAAAAATCGGATTTACATGGTTTTATTAATATTAAATAAGCAAACTGTTAATACTGAGAATCCATAGGAGGCGCTATTTAAGTGGCCGGCACTATATTGTTTATATAAACATTCAAATGTACATATGTATGTATGTAAGCTTAAATATTTTATATTTTTTTTTTGTATTTTGGTATGCGCCTCCCATGCCTGAATAGTATGTATGACAAGGCAAAAGCGACAATCGGCAAGTTAATCAAGTCGCTTAATTTGGACACAACTGAAGGTTGCCTCAAATACAAAAAAAAAACAATTTTTTTTCACTTTTAATTTGGTTTATTAACTTTCGTTGTATTACTGTCGTCGTCGGCGTATGTCAAGCATATCAAAGGCAAATAATTCGTTTATAATTGCTTTGAAGCCCAGTTTGGTATTTTTCGTGTATGCGCACCGTTTTGTTTTGCTTTAGAAAGGCAGCAGAATCTTGCATGCGCCTAAAAAGATCTATGCTAAGTGTAAGATTAAATTGACATTATACAAGTCAAGTGCGTAAAATACTTTACTACAGAAAGCACATCAAGGTTAAATGCGTTAGTTAGAGAAAAAAAAAACAGAACAAGCAGAACTGGTGGTGGAAAAATAAATAGAGACGCAACACTTTAAAAAATTTCAAATAATTTTCCTTTTTTATCATTAGCTAACAAAAACAAAGTTTAAAACTTTGTCCAAAAATTATGAAAAGTTTCAACTAAATTGCAAACTTTTTAATTAGCACTTCCAATTTTTTAATTTTTATTAAATTAAATTAGATTATAGTATAATGTTTACAGCTACTTAAAACTTGTACTTTATTATACTGAAATTGAGGGAACTACAGAACAGCATACTCAAAAAAATTCTAAAAATTTCTGTTTATTAGTTGAAAATTTTGATGAAAATTTGTCGAATTTTCCTAAATTCTGTAAAAACTTTGAATCATTAAATTATATGCCATTTAATGCCGAATGAACTATAATTCTATTGAAAACTAAAAAAAAAAAAAAAATTTATTACGAAAAACATTGCAAATATTAAAAAAAAAACACTACGGAAATATATTCTGACTGCTTTAGGTATGTACATATAGTTCGATCTATTTTCAAAAGTGAGGTGTCAAATGACAGGGCTTGGCCTGCAGGTTGCCACCTGTTACAAATTTTATTATAATTATTTAATAAGTTAAATTCATTAGATATTACAATATGGGTATCAATTGAAATGGTTTTGAAAATTCTCTGCGGAACGTAAAAGGGATACCACATCTTTAAAAAATCAAATTCGTTTTAATAAGGGAATAAGGTAACTGAAATATGTACATATACCAATATGGGTATCAGATAAAAGAAAAAATTGCACATATTTAGCAAAAAATAAGTGAAGAGTAAAAACATTGCTGAGTTAATTTAAGAGTCCAGTAATTTAAAAGGAATGCAATCAGAACAAATCACTGATTGACAATGCATGTATTTGTAATAAAATAACAAATACGATGTCGTAGACTTTTGGTTTCACACACTTATTATTTTAGTTTAAATAAATTGGACTTTACAAACAGGTGGCGACTCTCTTCGTAATATTTGCAAGATAAAACCTTCTTAAACCACTTTCGTCTGACTTCCATATGGTGATACCAATCCACTTCAATTACCTAATTCTTTTAATTCAAATGGAATTAGATTTTTCGAACAGGTGGCAACCTTCTACATGTAGTTAAGAAATAAACCCTTTTCATACACATTTCGATTGATAGTCATCTCTTAATAATTCATTTAACTTACTGAAAAATTTGAATTTAGTTTTTTAACAGGTGGCAACTCTTTAAAAAAAGTTAACCTCTATTGTCTACGGGTCAAGCTTTTTAATTTGAGACTTCATTTTTGAAAATAGAACGAATCGTGCAGATCTGATGGCACTGAGAAAAAACCAAAAAATTACTTTATGCATTAGCAAAAAACGAATAACTTCAAAAGGTGCAAAAAATTAGCAGGTTTTAATTTCTTCTTTCGAAATCTAAAAACCCGTACTATTTAACAAAATAATAAAAAAATTAACATATTTTTACATATATTTTTTATTCATTCCCTTAAAATTTAGTATTTTTTAAAATTTTGAATAAAAAAAATGTCTCTGTGGAATACTGCAGGGACACCCTGTGCTTAATTTACCCACTTAAGCGGCACTGTTCGCCGCACTGATTGCATGAGCGGAAGGAGTAGAGGGGTCACAAGCTTTGTGAATGCTCAAATACGTAAAATTTTCCAAAAAAAATTTAGCCGTTAAAAATCGCGTTGGATTAACATGACCCACGGCCATTGGCGCCGGGTTAAGCAATCGAAAAAGAAGCAATCAGCTACCCGAGGCGAACTGTAGTTATAACAAGTAATCTGCATGCTATCTTAAGAACACTTGCAAAAAAAGCACAGGTTGGATTAGGAAAACGTTGAGAAGCAACTATAATTAATGAAAGAAAGAAAAAAATGGAAAAATAAACAAAAGTGCACATGCCTACATATGAGTAAACTGCAGCTGCAATAAACCATACAAATAGCAGACTTTGAAATAAACCGGAGGAGGAAACAGTTGTGTAGTAAATCGATCGATCGGTGCAAATGGGCAAAATAGACGGCAACGCAGAGCAACTATAAGATACACACTAATATTGCTTAAGTCAGTATGTGTGTAAATGAATGAGTGTTTATATGCATGTATGTATGTATGTATGTATGAACAGTTGCATGTACTGCATACAGGTTCGCTATACTAAATAAAAAAGTCAAGTTGTCTGAAATGTGTGTTGTAATGGGCGTGGGCCAGCCAAGCCAAGCCAGCCAGCACACTTGTACAAAGTGCAGTTAAAACGAGTATAGGTGTATCCAAAAGCAGCTTCATTAGCTGCATCATCGTTAATGGCGACGTCAGCGGCAGTCACAGCGTTTCTTTTATTACTTTAGCACACAAAAAGTGTATGTATGTACTTTTATTTAGAGTATACTGTGCCGAGAGGCAGACGCAATCAGACCGGAAATTGAACTTGGCTCATACACAAAAGCAAAAGGAGAAAGAAGACACATTCAGAAATACATACTCGCGCATATGTATGTGCATACATGCATAGACACTGGTATGTATGCATCTGCGTCTGGCTGTGCAGTTAGTTAAGATCGTTTACCTGTTGGCAGGCAGGAAAGAAGTTGGTCCAACAAAAAACGGACAAACCAGCACATGTGCCGCATACACACATACATACATACATATGTTAATGAAGATTACATATTACTAGCATGAAGCCATGACTCGCGTTCACTCATTCAACAGCAGTGCAATGTTTGACCTGCATCGCACACCTTGCCCAAAGCCGATGCCAATGTTTGCAACGTATCTATGTACATTAGGGCGGGTCAATTTGTATGGGAGATTTTTTCGATAATGCACGTATAGCACAGAAGGGTTCTACGTGTAATTCTAAGCCAATTTGGAGAAGAAACCATTGGTCTAAAATCAATTTGGAAAATAAGTTTCTGAGCATTTTGCTTTAGTGTTGTAAAGAAGTGCTTTAGTACATTTTGCATAAAAACATGCTATGAGGTATTTTTTCGTATGAGGAATCCGTTTCCGCACTTGTCTTTTTTTAACTTCCACCAGAGGGCGCAACAGTGAAAATTTTCACATTTTCTTCGAAACCTATTTTCGCAATTTGGCCAACTCCACATTGATTTTAGACCCATGGTTCCTTCGGCAAATTAGCTTAGAATTGCACGCATTGAATCTTCCTATGTTATACGCGCATAGTGAAAAAATGACCCGCCCTAACGTACATATGTAGGTATACATACACACAAATAAGTACATATGTATGTATGTACAAACAACCGATTGGTAGCGTATCGAGTAGAAAATTGTATCTGCTACCATTATTTCTCGCTTCGACCATTGACCAGCAGCGTGTTGCGCGCTGGCAGAGAGCGCATCATACATAATTTAAGTGTTGGATTTATTTCATCGAATGTTTAATGTACATACATACATATATAAAATTACAATGGATTAAATACAGGTAGATTTTAAGGAAATAAATACAGGAAAATATGAGTTAATATCAAATGTGCATGCACATATGTATGCGTGTGTGTATAAATGCTTCCGGAAAATTGCTAGAAAAACGAATAAACGTCTTTATTTTGTGATAGATTGGTTATTTGTAACAGCATTTCGTATTTTTCCTACAAATAAAAACCAAAACATTTACGGAATGCATGTATGTACCTAAATAGATATCTACTATATGAACATTTGTATACACTGATAGTAATCACTCGATGATAAATCGCATCAAAGTTGTAGAAAAGTTAGGAGCACCGCATTAGCAACAGAAGGGACGTTAAGTAAAAAGTTATTTTTTATTACGTTTTTAAGTATGTACATATATATCGAGCCTTAACCGCCAAAATAACGTAAGCGATATTTTTTTCAAAATTTTCTTTTTGATGCAGAAATATTCCTAAAGCATTTAGATGCATTTCTGCATCAAAAAAAAAAAATTTTGAAAAAATGTCGCGTACGTTATTTTGGCGGTTAGGGCTCGATATGTACATACAAACTACACCTAAACACAGAATAAAGTGATTTTGCGAAATCGATTGCAACACTGGCGCATGCGCATGCGCGCGTCTCTATGCATTGACTCTAAAAAGAATTACACAACATAAAGGAAATCAGCATTCAAAAGGGGGACTCAGCATTTTCAGCTGCCGCAAGAACTATTGGCATTGATAGAAGTATTGGTTAAGTGCTAAAGTAGAGAACAGAAAAAGTGGTCAGAAACGAAACTAATCAACAATCAGCCGTGTATTAGCTGGCTAAAACAAAAAAAAAATAAATAAGGCTGTTTTCGGCGATTCAATTTTATATATAAATAATGATTTCATGAATCATCCCCTTCTTTTGTATTTCAGTAGAACGTGTGTGGAGCATGCCTCAGGTACTGAGTGAATGAAGAAGAAGAGAGATTAGGCGTAGCGCATGATCTCCTATAACTTATAAAAGGGTTCACCAGTAAATCTTTATACGCTTGGCCTTTTTTCATTTAACTTGTTGCTAGCGAAACCTCAGATGTTTGACCAGCGTATTACAATTTATGAAATTATTTGAGAAAGGAGCTGAGTTGGGGAAGCTTGAGGAAAATGCGTGTACTTGACTTATTCTTGTCTATTAGCGTGCTGATTTGAGGTGCTATCCAACATGTTGGTTCCTGCTCCATCCTCTGTTTGCCAGTTCGACAAAGTAGGTTTTAAGCCACAGATTGCAGGATGAAAGCGGTCTGTTTCAGATGAGGTAGGTGTGGCAGTAGGGGGCGTAAATTCATCTGTCTCTTGATTGCCTGGTATATCTATGTATTGCAACCCAAATCACTCTTGTGGTGTACTTGGATGCCAGACCGTTTAGGGTATGTCTACAATCGATAGTTGTTCGACGCCCCACAGGTCTACATCGGTAGTGTTTGGTGGAAAAGAGCCACCTCTTGAAGGATGCCAGTCTTCCACGCGCTCTACGATCTTGACGTCAAAAGTGGCTAGGCTCTTCGAAGTAGTGTTCCCTTATGCTGTGTTGCGCTACCTCCACACCATGCTTATGGTTCGACCCCGTAGCACGCCTTTGCAATCGCTTAATATAATTGATTGAGCAGTGGGCCACATTGACGTTAATATTTCTTGGGCGCTCACAACTTTCTTCAGCAATCTATAAAAAGAAAATTTTTAAAACGCTACATCAAACCCTTTGGCTCACCCTTTACACAGGAGCTACGGTTGCTGTCTGCCGATCTACACATACATTTCCTTTGCAGTATCTCATTGTACTGTAAAGGTCTCTGTGTATGTGCTTCGATTTCCTGGAAGCAGGGATGCGCGTTGATGATACATCATTGCTTTGCTGTTTGTATCCATCCATCCATCCANTAAAAAACTTATATTTTCTTTGCATTTTGGTTTCCG
The DNA here is from genome assembly GCF_001687245.7 of Rhagoletis zephyria. Lineage (NCBI taxonomy): Eukaryota > Metazoa > Arthropoda > Insecta > Diptera > Tephritidae > Rhagoletis > Rhagoletis zephyria. The sequence continues at coordinate 61,965 of NW_016159479.1, forward strand.
AATGAATTTTTTAAACATTTTTTAATTCGTACTGTTGCGCAGTTCTTCTTTTGTATAGTTTTTCTTTCGCAGGTAATGCAAAATTATACAATATCTTTTATAACAAAATGCTAAGCAAGCGAAATTTTATATTTCTAAACATACATACATACATATGTATGTATGTATATTAGACTGCATCACCAAAAAAAGTTGCGGTTTTTTCGCCGGGATTACAAAATTTATTATATTTGAAGACGTCCACCAAAATATTTCGAAAAAAATATTAAGATTTAAGTGAGCTGGACC
>NW_016159479.1:62306-84820 GCF_001687245.7 Rhagoletis zephyria
TTTTTTAACTTGTTTCAAAGATTGATTTACGAAAAACTTGAATAACTGGGCCAAAGCTATTCTGTTTTAGACTTATGGGGTCTCAGTAGAAAGGCATTTTCCAACACTTTTTATTGCTGTGCACAAAAAAGCGCATTCACGTCCCAATTTTTTCAACCAAATACCAACACATCTTAATTTAACTTGGAATGACGCTCGTTCATCTAAATAAATAAAAAAGGGTGAGAAAATACCTTTCGAATGATACCTCACAAGCCTAAATTGGAATAGTTTAGATACAGTTATTCAAGTTTTTCTTATACCAATATTTGAAAAAAGTTAAAAAAAAACAGCATCAAAAATCTCATTATTACGATTCCGTTGAAAATTTTTTAAAAATCTTTTTATGCAAATTTTTTAAGTTTAAATCGCTTTGTCATTTAAATGGATTTTTTTCACAAACAAATCTTTAAGATACTATTTTTATTCATAAAAAGCTCCATTTTTGGAGGTATTTTCAAATCGGTCCAACTCACGTAAATGCTAACATTTTTCCGAAATATTTTGATGGAAATCTTAAAATATAATAGATTTTATAATTCCAATGGAACCGATTTTTTTTTGTATAGGGAGTGATGCAGTCTAATGTACATACATATTCTAGGAATGCAAAAAATTGGTTTCAGAGTAGAAATAAGTTATAAAATAGTGCATGTCTTAGCAAAATTTGCATGGACCTCATTTGGAAGTTTTTATTTTAAAAATTTTGTTACTTCGCATGGGCAGGATCGAGATACAGATGTTTAACCGGGAGTCAGAATTAACCTGACATGGTGCAAACGGCCCTTAAAGGCACAATCACTTCTTTTTAGCTTTTTATGTGATCCAACTATTAGCCAGAAAGGTAAGATCAAAGTTTAATACGCGAAATATAGACTTAAACAAAATCTTTTATGCAAAAGCAAACCTGCTGAATAAAAGTGGCACCCGCAAGCCAGTCAGATTAATAATACCAGACTTAAAAAATTTTCTAGAGGTAAAACAAGGTGAAAACAACACATTTTATCAACCCGTAAAAGTAGCTAGGGAACTACTATAGATGCCGCCTGTCAAAAGGCTAAATCACAGATTGATTCATGGAAAGTTTCCTAGTCGATTCGTTATAGAAGATGAAATGCTATTATATCTTGTGTCCGATGTTAGTTGCAAATACAAGAAGAAGATATAGACCCATAAAAAGTTGTTATACCAAAATGATCAGCAGGAACCAACAAGATCGGATTGAAGTCTGTCTTTTTCACCGTTTATTGAAGTGAAACTACTTAGACGACTTCGGAGAATTTCGCGTTAAACATTTAATGCCACGTTGAAGTGGGAATATGGCTAAATAATGCGTGGACCGAAAGGTAACGATTGCCTTGAACATTTAACGCTAGATTTTTTTCCTCCTAAAAGTCTAATTCTCGATTGCGAAATGGTGAACTACTTCGTTATAGAGGAGTGTGATTCTACAATGTATGTATGTATGTACATATTATGTAATTGAATTCAACATAAATAAACGCATAACGTGACATTTCTCAAAGATTTGGCTTTGGTACTTTGAATACATTTTGCTTTGAAGGTTGTGTTGCCGAGCTAATACATGCTAGCACTTTATTGCTAATGAAATACATACATATGTATGTACATGGTTATGCATATATTTTTATGCGAACCATTTTCTTTAAAAGAAAATTTCGCTCTAATTGAAGCTAGAAGAAAGTCATTATAAAAAGTTTCACATCATTACAAATCATTAGCCGCTAGCTACTAGCCTTGCTGCTGTAAGGCCATTCATGTGATGTTTTTTTTAATTTTTAATTTGTGGACAAAAAACAAAAAAACAAAAACAATTGCAATTAACTATACAAACATTAAGTAGATATCATGCTGTCTGCACTACTAAGATTAAGCCATGGAATTTCAGAGAGAAAGTGATAAAATATTTGCAAACACAGACAGCAAAACAAAAACGCTACTGTGCGTAAATTAAGCCACTGAAACTGATAGGCAGCTGAAAGTAAACAATGTGCAGACAGACGAAATACGGTATAAACAAAGCCGGAGGAGGCCTAATTTGGGCATTAGACATACAAAAAAAAAAAAATAATGCCTGCATAATTAGCTATAATAAAAATATAAAGATACATATTTCGTTAAAGCAGCGATTTGCATTCGAATGTTTTGGGCACTTTTTGGTTTTACCAACGCAATTATTTTATTACAGTTTTGTGCTACGTGGAATACGAAGTGCATGGGTTGAACTTCGGAAGAAATGCTTACTGACAGAAAACGAAGGAGTATGCGATTTAAAAAGTCTGATGAGTTGGCTGTCAGCAAAAATACAAGTAAAAAAATAGTTGTGATGGTTTCATGCTTCCCATGCATTAAAGGGATAATAATCGCAAAATGAAATCTAATGAGTTATTTAAAATAGTTGAAGCGTTTTATAATGATGTGAGTAAAAAATAAAAAAAACATTAAAATGAAAAGTGAAGCTTTTTATGCTGCGGTCACTTGCGCTTTTGACTTAATTAATGATGTACATTTATAAAAATTCATAAATTTCCGTACTGAGCATACGCGCTTGTTATCAGTGGCGTAGAAAGCGGTGCGCTTAATCTATTTAGATACATTTACGAGCGGTAAGCACGTAAATGTCAAAGGAGCATTTTCTATATGAACGACGACGGACCAGCTCTACTCACACAACGACCTACAGTGGCGCAAACGTTAAATTTACTATTCAAAACGGTTTACAGCTTACGGTTCTTGACGGATTCTAATTTTTTTTTTTATTGAAAGGTAAGCAAATTCTTAAGAGGTTTAAGGAGCTAAATAGATACTTTTTAAATTTATTTATTTTTTTAGTTAATGGTTTGGATTGAAGAAAAAAAGGTGATTATAAAAATTTCTTATATGTATCTGGAGAATTCGTAAGCCGATCAAAACAAGTGGCTTTAAATGAAATGCAATTGAATTCGCTGTTAATAATTAATTTTGCATAAAATCACACGTTTTCGAGGTATGTAAAGATTAAAAAATTTTGTTTTTGCAAAAATTTTAAAATTTTCCATTTACGGTGGTGGAAAAATAAATAGGGATACGACATTTTAACAAGTTTTTCCTATTTTTCGTTTGTTTATTTCATATTTATTATTTTTTTGTAAAAGTATAGCTCATTATCTAACAAAAACTGTATAAACTCATATTTCAAACTTTATGCAAAAATTATAAAAATTCTGCAAAATAGCATCTAAATTTTCAACTTTTTAATCCAATTTTTTTAGATTTTTTTTTTAGTATGCAGTTTTATAGCCCATTAAATTTTATTAGAATAAAGTGTAAGTGTTAAGTTCCTACAAAATCGCGTTGATTTTTGATAATTTTTATTCTGAATATTTTAAAAAAATTTTAAATAAACGAAATAAAAATAGACAAAACTTGAAAAAAAATGTCGTGTCTCTATTAATTTTTCCACCACGGTAGTCCACAAAATATAAGTCATTTAACAATTAACGCCTTAGACTCAAGCAAAAACTTGTTCTGCTGGAAAGTGTTTATTTCAAGCAAAATAAATATATAAAAAGTATGTAGTTCCCTAACCCTGTCAAGAATTGAATTATCTTTCAATTGGAACTCCATGAAAAATTTCAAGCTGTAGACACTTTTGAATAGTAAATATCGCTTTGGCACCACTGTGCGACCTGAAGAGCACTGAAGAATGAGGGGAAAATTGAAAATTTTGCTGAATTAACGTGGCACCGGCCTGGTTCTGGCGCTGATATACATTATAAATATTAATGTAGATACATACATACATACATATGTATGTGAAAAAGAATGTTACCATAATATAATACACTTTCCTGAGCTTTGGCTGCATTATTTTTTTGTATGTATGTGTGTGTGTGTGTATAATAAGTCAGTTCTAATTTTTTAAGGTCAGCTCCAAAGCTACAGTAGATAATGCGTGCAAACTCTCTAAAGTGGTACTGTGGGGCTGAATGAACCTCATGGGGTCAAGCGTACACGCACAATAGTGCCGCCAAGCAGCAGCAATGCGCAGACATCATACTTAAGTATCTAAGTTCTTGATTAGCCGTTACACACCGATATTCATGTGGCATCACACATTTTCCGTGCGTTTTATGCGCATTCGTAATTATGATATGTGTAGATATACACTCGCGGACAAAAGTACGGACTACTGACACAGAGGGCATTTTTCGCAATGTATGCAAGGTTTTTTTTTTATTTTAACTTCTTTCGCTAATTTTGAATAAAAATATTGTTTATACTATAACAAAATAACATAAAAATAAGATCGCTACACTTTGTGCAAAACTCAGGAAAATTAAAGAAATTTTGCATACTAAAATGCAACTTTCTTATTTCTTTCTTGTCCGGACTGCCATAAGCACTCGGGCCGCAGCAATATTGTTACTGTTGTTTTGGGGAAGCTGCTGGATACATAAAACTGGGTCTTTCCGGTTGCGTAGACTCTCGTTGGAACGATTGTTGAAAGCCTTTCTTGTTAGTGTCTCCCTTCCGAAGTTTTTTAAGAATTTTTTCCCCAGGAACCGAAGGAGATAGTATATAGTAGTAGTAAAGCCTTGAATTCGGGATGCATGTCACTTAAGATGACGATATACCCATTTTCTCACAAATTTGATATCTACAAGCACTCATTACGTAAATTTCGCCATTTGCGAGATACATTTGTAGCAACAAAGAGCTTTTTTGTGAGAGCACAAAACATCACCTTAAGATCTCGTAGAAGCATAAGTCGTACCGTTAATGAAGATCCGACTACAGTGGTAAAGATCTGTATTGGTCCACTTTTTCCACTTGCTTTATAGCGTGGGTCCATCGATTTTTAATTCGAAAGTGATGAACTTATTGATGCCATTTCAAGGAGTTGATCCAGCGCAAGCTTCTATGCAAGAAATAGGCAACTCTAAATGTTGAATTACTGTGTGACGCACACTGTTAAGATGTTCTGAAGTGCTTAATCTGTCGAGATCATCTAAGGGAAGATCTATGGTGTTGCACTACAGGTAAAAAAAAAGAATCAAATCATGGTCGAGGTTGAATCGGAAAATGTACTCGTTCGATGGTGTTGGCTCACAGGCGATTCCGATTTGGGATAAAATGGGCTAAGAAGGCCATAAAAGCACATTGTATAGCCTGATTGCGATACGATGATCATTTATCGAACTCCGTAAGTCTTACCAACGCTACTGAGAATTTATAGTTTCAAGGGATGCGCTGAATTTATTCCGCCACTACTGAAAAAAAACTGAATTAATTTTGTTCGCTTATCGAATGTAGCCAAAGAAAAAGCGCTTATCTGAAGGTTTAAGTATTCTATACCTGCCGTTGCTGGAATTTACGTCTTTTTTTTCTAGCACCTTTGGGTTATAATAGAAAACAGTCAACATTCCGAGTGATAATCAGCTGACGAAGCCATGGTGGTATGATGCGAGGAGGGTTTTTTTTTTGAAAAATAATGGAAAATTAGGTAAATCCTGTGCGAATCAGAATATAGTAAACTCACGATAAGGACGAGTCTTTCATTAGATCAGGTTTTTCCTGTCCTGCACACACATTTAAATTTAGTATATAGGCATTTATTTTGTATATTCTAAAGCCACAGATACGCTTACATATGCGTAATGGTGGGGCTGATGAGAGTTATTATGCCGGTGATGATAACGATGATGCAGTACAACTGGATACATACATATTTATCAGGCAGCGGAGGGTATTACGAGTAAGTGATTCGTGTAAAATTCTATGTTTCCTGCATTCTATTTGTTATAAACATTTTTTTTTTATACCTACATACATATATGTACATTAACTACAACGTTGTAGCACTAATAGCTCAGCTGGCGTAAGCGAAAAAAATAGATGCAAGAAGACAGAAGAAGACTCATATGACCAGAGTCAATGTTCGCGCTGAAGTGAAGACAAGCTGACTCGCTGACTTGCTGACTTGCTGACTTTTGCTTGACTTGACTTCTGCGGCTTAGTAGTTTCTTTTCTGTGAAGCCATGAGGCGATGTCTCATACGTAGATACATAGATATACAGCTATTGTTTTTAATATGCTTGTATGTAAGTTTTGCTGTACGTTGGATAACAACATCATGTTTTTTTTTCGTTTGCTGCCAGTATGTAGCTACTTTACAGATTCACGTAATTATCTACACGTCTTCCACAAGTTGAAAAGTTGTACACCTTTTTTGCTTCCTCGGGTTTTGTTGTTCTAATGAGTAGACCGAAGTTACAAAACTATTCTAGACTTGCGTTAATTACATACGCGTATAGCAAAATATTGCCTAGACACACACACACACACACACACATACACTCATTGCGGTTGTCAACGGATCGGTTCTTTGTTTTCTAGTTTTGTGGAGTTGTTAGACACGTCTTGCAACAAACAATACATAGCTGCGCATTAGGCCTCCATCCATGCAAGTGGCGGCGATGGTGGCAAGCAATTAAGACGACTCACTCTGTTCAGTGGCTAAATGTCTGGAATCTAATGCGAAGATCTGTTCGGTGTGGCAGAGTAGCTGGCAATTAAAAGAACAAAAAGGCAAAAAAAAACAAAAAAAAACAAACAGAATGCGCAAGCACAACTCTGCAAACTGGTATGGCACACACAAATTAACTAATGAAAGTCACTAAATTTTATTTCTAATGAAAACAACAACAAACAGATAGTGTTGTCGCGAATAGTTTGTGGAAACAATTGCCCTTCTTGGGAATACAAACTTATGTACGTACATAGTACACATTTGTGTTATAAACATGTGGAAGTGCATAGATAAATATCTACTATATTAATGCTAGATTTGTTCAAAAGTCCATAATACTCGCGTATGTGTACCAAGAAAAGAATTCAAGAATCCTGAAAAAAAAATTGGCTGGCAGACCTTAAAGTCTTATTCAACTATAAGGTTGCTCGGTGAAAGCACACCGGGGGGACTGACAGCTTCTAACTACAGATAATGGTGGATGAGTTTGGTTTGATCCTGGATATCTCAGAGTTTGAAAAGCTTCTTGATCTTTTGAGTTTTTTTCGAGTGATGTGGAAGGACTGTTGGAATATACCTGACAATTCTGGCTAAGATAGTTGAAAGTCTTTTTGTAAGATAATTAAAAGACAGTAGGCAAGATAGTTTGAGGGATTTTGTTTATTCTGGCCCGAAAGTCTTATAGAGTTCCCTTGTCAACTTTCATGGTGAAAAGCTCGTTTGACAGAAAGCGCTTGTATATCATTTTGCTCGCGCTGCTCCAACAGTCGCAATAGCGGAGTGAGCAAATCACTGGTGTGCAGTTCGAGAGATCCGAGGTTCGAGTACTCGGGCAGCGGAATTTTTTCATTTTATTTTGTCGTACATATGTTTTTAAGTTTAATTTTCGCTTAATTTTTAGATTTAATTAAAAAAAAACAAAAACTAATTTATTTTTTATTTGCGTTTTATTTTCTTTTTTTTTAGTTTAATTTTTCGATTTCATTGCTGAAAAAGGGCAAAAATATTTTGTAATGCATTTTATTTTTAGGAACTTAAATTTTTTTATTTTTTAAATTCAATTTTTGGATTTTATTGTTATAAAAAAAAAAATACAGTTATTAATTTTTAGGATTTTTTTTATTTCTTTATATTAATTTTTTCTTTTTGAATTTGATTTTCTTTTAATTTTTCGATTGCATTTTAATAAGAAATATTTATTTTGTTTTAAATTTTTTAGCAAATTATTTTCTTTTTTTCTTTTTTAATTTAATTTGATTATTTATGTTAGTTTTAATTTGTTTTAAAAGAAAACTATATATGTATATATTTTTTTATTTTTAGAAAACTTATTGCTATAAGACAAATAGGAAAATGCTTAGACGGCCAGCTCGTTAGGAAATCGTTCAATTAGTCTTTCGAAAGACAGAAAAGTGCTTTCAAGACAGTTGCCAGAATTTGCAATTGCCCCAGGAAAGACTTTAGCATGAGTTGAAAAAGAGTTGCCAGAATTGTTTAAAAATTTGGCTTACTAACGGTTAAAAGTTTCCATCCCACCAAATGCTGTCACTGTTATAGTAGCTGCTTCTGTTGGCTGCTAAACATCGGCAGCACTTAGTTAATTATCTATTATAAAAATTTAATTTTTTGTCGTTGTTTCTGAGTAAGCGCAAGTTTTAACGAAAAGCAGTGTTGTACGAGCATATTTTTTCAGGTTGTAATGCCATCAGTGCTAGTTATATCTTACATAGGTATATTTTTTCCTTTGAAACCATGTAAAAGATGTTTCACAGTGATAAGTAAATATTAGACAAAATATATGTATGTATGTATCTATGTAGATAAAAATTAAATTAAAACAATTTTAATCTTAGTAAAGACCATCATGACAAGCCTCAACATGACATTCTATTTCCAACCTTCGAATTGCGCTAAGCTGCTAGCCACAATAAGAACGTGGTTGGGTGGTTTGGCGCACGCACTTGCGATTGCGTACGATCCCACTGGGGTATATGTGGGTAATGAAACAGCTAGCAACAAAAAACGAAACCAAAAAAGACAGATGAACAGAAACATTATACGCACTGGTACATTCATACATTTGTAGATATAAAAATACTAAAAACAAACTGTTGCAACCATTGCAGCCACATTTAAAGTTGCTAGCTACTATTGCCATTGCAATCGCGCCGTCATCGATGCTGTCGCTGTGTGGTCTGTTCTCCTGTGACCGATTCGATGTAAGCGCGCAACAACGACGAGGCTCGATTGACGGCTAAGCCCGTTTTTTTTTTGCGGTCACATGAGACGCATAGCCCTGACTTTTAAGTGTGTAAGTTTAAGAGCACTTTAATGGCGTAAAATGCGATGAAATTGAGCACGAGTTGCGACGCGTCGGTTGGGGACTAAAATAAATTCGTCATACAATACTTGTCACTGGCAAGCTGCAATAATAAAGTATGTATTACGAATAAAAGGAGACGATGAAAAAAATTGAAAACAAAAAAAAAAAAATCATTGAAATCTACTTAAAAATCATTTCATTGCGCTACTGACCAAATTCGTCTTCCTGCGCTGCCAATATCGAACAATGTACATATGTACATACAGTGGCGCTCACTTAAATAGCACACATTAATTTTTTACAATATTCACAATATTTTACGTAATAATTTTTTTTTTCGCTAATTTTTTTATAAAAACCATATAAGTCAAAGTTTAAAACTTTGTACACCATTTAGGAAAATTTAACAAATAACAAAAAATGTCATCAAAATTTTAAACTTTTTATTTAGAGTTTTAAGGAACTTATTGAGTTTGAAAATTCCTAAAAATTCCGTCTCTAAATTTTCAACTTTTTATCAGATTTTTTCAGAAGTTTTTTGAGCATACACTTTTCTGAAAATTCAGGTGAAATATGAATTACAATGGGTTTAAATAAGGAGCTATACTTTTATACAAAAATTAAATAAACAAAAAAAAAAACATAGACAAAAGTTGTTAAAAGACCGCGTTCCAATTTATTTTTCCACCACTGTATCCACTTATGTGTGTATTTATGCATCTGTACGCGCGTTTTATTGACTTGACGTCCACAATTGGTGGCGCGCATGACTAATTGTTTCAACATTATTGTGCTAAACGCGTTTTTTTTCAGTTTCAGCGTTTTCTTTTATTTATTTCATTTAAAAAAACATTGTGACTCACGTGGTGTGCGTTGAAAGCTTATTTCATTTTTTGTTTTTTGTATAAAAAGTATTTTTACATACATACTTATGTATTCCAATCTAGTTTACACCAATTTACCAAAATCGGCAGAGATAAGCCGTACATTTTTCAGGCATTTTATGACGTGCAAGATTAATCGTGTTAGAAAAATAAAATAAAATTAACAAATTGAAATTCCATAAATGCCGGAAAACGTGCTTGCGAGCTAAATAATGCATAATAAGATAAGAATATTTCAGCCGCGTAAAAGCGTTTGAAACATATGTATGTATGTTAATACAATAATAATAACAATTTTGTTTTTAATATTTTTATTGAGCTTTATACCACGATTGTTTTATTAGGAAAAATTTGAAATAAGCAAAATAAGAAATTTTGAGCATGGTCAAGCATACATTATATGGAAGAAAATGCACAACACCGCCAGCCAAATAAATTATTAAAAATCAATTTCTCGCGTCTTGCGGTTTGCAGTTTTACCTACTAAAATTTAATGGGCTATAAAACTGCATACCCAAAAATTTTCAAAAAAATCTGATTGAAAAGTTTGAAATTTTTGGGAGGATTTTGATAAAATTTGTTGAATTTTTATAATTTTTGTACAAACTTTGAAATGTGGATTTATATGGTTTGTATTATATATTGCGCTAGACTTTTATACAAAAATATTAAACATCGAATAAACAAAGTAATATAGCCAAAACTGGCAAAAGTAAAAAGTTTCTATTATTTCTTCCACCACTGTATGTTTGGAAAGTCTCGAGAAGTCCCAAAATGTCGAAGAGCCTCAACAAATGAGAGCGCACCTAACAACCGCCACAATTTACTATTTTAGAACAAAAGATTTTTTGAGAAAAATTATTCTCACACAAATTAGAAAACATTACTTTGGCATTTCTTTTGGGGGGAAAATAATTGTTTTGGGAAAGTCAAATTTGTTTGGACAAAAAATAATAATTTTATTTTAACTTAGATTTAATCTGTAAATAATACAATTTTTTTTTCAGAACCTTTAAGGATTTAAGAAAAAAAATATTAAAAACTAATGATGTTAAAAAAATACTTTTTGAGACAAGCATTTAGTCGTGGTTAGTAAAAAAGGAAAATCGACCACCGCACCCCTAACGGCAAAAGTTTTTTTGGTATTTATTTCTTCCCATTTAAGTAATATAAGTTTAAAATATAAAACGAATCGGATCATAAATACGGGGTTTCCACATAGCGCGACTCCTGCACCACCTGTCGGGATTTTTTACAGTTATTCATTTTCATGTAAGTAATATTCGTTCCAAATATGACCCATATCGGACCATAAATACGGGGTTTTCAAATACCTCTGCACTTGCGCCACCTAGATGGCAAAATCTTTCATATTGCATTGTCATCGGGTTCTGAGCTAAGCTTGAAGTTTCAAGTCTCTAGATCACCGAGAAGTTGGTTAAAAATTTATCGCAAGATTTGATTACACACAGGTGAAACTTTATAAAAGCATGTAAAAATATGTATTTTAGAAAAAATTTTACCAAAATGATAACAGGAAAAAAATATTTTTGGAAGAAAATTTTTTTGGAAAAAATAGTTTCATTTTTTTTTTAATTTGAATTATATTTGTGTTTAATAAAAATTACTTTTTGAAAAAAAAAAAAAATTGTTTGAGAAAAAATAATCGTTTTGAAATAACAAATGTGCCTCAAATATATCCATGATGATCGCTACAACGGTACCAAATTCATAATGCCCAAAATACACCATACAAACATTTGCGCAAATACCAATTAGAGCAAGTAAGAATCGAATATGAATTCGAAAAAATCTTATTTGTACCAATTTGTATTTGCGCAAATATTTGTGTGATGTATTTTGCGCATAAGTGGAAGTCCGACTAACAGCCACCATGGCAACACACTCCCCAGCTTTAGACAACCAAAGTCAAAGAGCTGCATTAATTTTTAATGAGAAAGCACAACCTTCAAAGGTGATTTAAATACTGGCTTTTAATTAAAGGAAACGGAAATGGTTTCGTTCCACTAGTGTTTTAGTCAACGTTTATTAAATATTTAAAAATAGATAAAAAAAAAACTAAACCAAATTACCATGAAAAACGACACTCAAAGAACAAACATACAAACTCACATAAATACCCACGCTGGCCACAACCAATATCGTACATAAATATGTACCTACATATGCACTGGACTACTTGAAAAATAAATACAGATAAGAAGACAGGTAAAATTGCTAGCCTATAAGACGGCAAAGTAGGGCGCTGATGGGACAGGAAGCGCAGGCAAAGAAAACAGCAAGCAAAAAAAAGTTATAATTAGTGACAGCAAAAAGCTCAACGAAGCATGCAAAAACCAAAACCATGGTTTGACAGCAGCCGTACAAAAAAAAAAAACAAAAGCCAGAAGACGCCTTAGCATTATTTTACATTCGTACATATGTAAGTACATTAGGGTGGTCCAAAAACAGTAAAGTAAAAATACGTGGAAAACTTTGAGCGCTTTGAGCGACCTCTAAATATTTTTGGATTTCAAAATAAAAAATGGGTATACTTTTTTCGATATAGAAGAATCCTAGGGGGTGAGAGCATTACAATTCCGGCGGCTTTACTGTTTTTGGACCACGCTAATGTACATACATATAGCAATTTCAAAGAAATTACAGTAGATGTAAACCATTTTAAGTTTTTTCCTGTTTTTTTTTTCGATGGCAAGTATGTAGTTGCTTCCCTTGAATGCGTTTGTTGTGGTTCTGTCATACGTGAAAAATTCATATGATGAGAAACGGAAATCAAAAGTTGAAAGTAACCAAGTGCGACTTTGCATAAAATTATGGGGCTACTTAAAACATTTATACATACATACATACATACAAAGGCAAGAAATACGTGGAAGGCTTATGTACTACTTATAGTATCTACATTCATGTTTACATGTAACGAGAAATGTGACAGACCGACTGGCAGACTTGGTGTTGACTTTCAGTTCATCCAGGGCGAGTTAATAAGACGCATTACAGCATATACACTGGTCAAAATAATTATTCGTACAGTGATTTATTTAACGTGTTTTTCATAATAATTTTTTTTCGTTTATTTTTCACAAAAATATTGTTCATATTCTAACAAAAACCATTAGGGGATTCCCTTAAGCTCGTTAAGTCTTAAATTACACAATTTTACGAAAAGGTGTAAATAGGTGCGTAAAGTGACTGTTTGACAGGTCAACCAGTATTTTGTGAAGTAATTTTGGTTTCGTAGTATTGTCCATAACTTCCCGCCATCATGTCTCTATCACTCTTGGCTAAAATACAGTTAAAAATGTCGAAAATTAGCAGAAAACCGAAGTCAATATAGTTAGTGGATGAAATTCATTCATTTTATTCGCTTATTCTTTTCCTAATTTATTTTCATTATTTTATCATACATTTTTATATAAAAAGTTTACGAGGTCTTATATAAAAGGTTACTAGGTCGTTTGCGTATCAAATTTGCCTCGTAATTTTACGAGGGGCTCGTAAATAGAGCTCCATACAAATTTTGACAGCTCTTTTACGAGTTTAAGGGAAGACCCCTAATATAAATTAAAATTTCAAACTTTTGCCCAAACTTAAAAAAATTCAATAAACTTTTATCGAAAGTACAAGTTTTGTGTTCAGAATTTTTGCATGCTCAAAATATTTCTACGAAATTGAAAATAGGAAAATTTTTTGGTATTTCTTGAATTTTCCCAGAGTTCTGTATGAAATTAAAAAAAAAAAAAAATATTCTCCTGTTTTTTGCTGTTGAATGAACATATAGTTCATACTTTTATAAAAAATAAAAATAAAAAAATTTAGTATGGAAAATATAAATAAGTAAAATCGTCAAAACTTAAGGGTATTCATATTTTGAACGCCGACTGTATGTAGTAGTACATGCAGATGTCTCTGTAGCGAAGATGGGTGCGGTGCGATTAGTAGTGACAGACAGCACATTTGCCTTTTATTGTAGATGAAAATGCGATTGGCTTGAATGTGAATGAGTTATATGTAGCGAACGACAAAGAAAATACAAAGAAATGCTAGAGTGACAGCGCTACACACGCCAACAGAAAAAAAGGGGGGAATCGACAGGCATTCGCACAAAGCGAGTATTGGAGCTGAAAGTCATTCGATTTCTGCGCGAGTGTGTTTGTATTTGAACAAAGGCATTTGAAAGGCAATAAATTTGCTTATTTAAAAAATTTCGAAATAAACGCAATATCAATAATAAAAGGTAGAATACAGCTAATAGTAAAGGCAGATTCGAAAGGGGCTCGTTGTTTAGTTCGGTCTTTTGTGGTTTTATATTATTTTTTTCATTAGCTTTTACTTTGCACACTTAATCGCTTCGTATAAATTATTACTACAACTACAAAATAGCCATAGGTATGTATGTATGTAAGCTTACGGCTTAGTGACAGCAAAATAAATGTGGCATCTGCCTTAAATAATACTCGACAACGAAAACACTTTTTTATTTATCATTTATTAATATACATAAATACTGAATGTAGAGCAAATATGTGAAAAATGCTCGTGTTTTTTTTTCTATTTAATGGGTATGTGAAAGGGTTGGCCTTGTTTTTTTATACATATATTATATAGATTTGTATGTACATATATATTACCGGTACTTGAACTATTTTCTCAACTATTCTCTTATCTAAATTCGATTTGTGGCGGTGACAAGACTTTTGATTGATTATTTTGCAGTTTTAGCATAGAAAATGTTAGGGTAGATAACAGCATATCAATTGAGAAATAATGTGGATAAAAACTTGGTATGCATTTTGATAATTTTACCTTCACTCCTTTTTTTTTAAATACATACAACATACCAAAAAGCTTTGTTTCTCTAATAGTATTCAAACCCTACTGTCCACATTCCACTATGCATTAAATGACAAAAATTTTATTAACAAAGTTGGACATTAAAAACCCCCATGTTATTACCAATTTTTCGTCATTTCAATGCCTAATGGAAATTTGGCGTTATAATTATATCTGAACTTCAATAGAAGACGTCAAATAAACTTTTTTTCCACCTAGTCTCGGATTGATTTAGAGAACTATGATTGTTTTTTTTTTAATGGGGTATCAATGAGGAATGAGAAAATTTGGTGTTTGTTGTTGTACGACTTGAACCTGAAATAACTTTTCCAAAACGGATCCATTCTTTGAAAGAAAATAAATATTGATTCTAAATCTTAAGGCCCCACCTTCCAAAGGCTTATAATTTTTAAGTAATTTCGCATTTAAAGTTGCAAAAAAGGCAAAATTCAACCTCACTTTTTCCCTTGCAGACCCATCGAACTGAAATGTCGGTGCTGTCATACATAACAAAAAAATGCCGAAAAAACTCACATGATTGCGCGATTTTTTATTAAAAATGTTTAAAATGTATTGAAATATATAAAAAGAAGCGCCGCATTGTTAATTAAAAATTTTCGATATATATCGAAGTAATGAATTTATTTGGGAAAAAGCGCCGCAGGCGAAAATTTGTATCTAATAAAAAATCGCACGATTTTTAATTACTACCTACAAACTTTAGATATATCGAAGTATTTATTCATTTGGAAAAAGAGCACGGTAGGCGAAATTTTGTAATAAAAAGTCGCGCGACTTTTATTTGCAAATTTTCGAAATATCAAAACATATGGCAGCAGACATTTGCTCTTACTGTCGGCTATTCTTATTTCT
The DNA here is from genome assembly GCF_001687245.7 of Rhagoletis zephyria. Lineage (NCBI taxonomy): Eukaryota > Metazoa > Arthropoda > Insecta > Diptera > Tephritidae > Rhagoletis > Rhagoletis zephyria. Next base: position 77,812 of record NW_016159479.1, read on the forward strand.
GTTTGTGAAAAGTGGTAAAATTTGTAAACGGTTTATAAACGCGTTTTACTTAATTAACACAAAATATGCGATATATGCCATTTTGTACAAAAATTTGGTGGTGGTAGTGGAGATAATTTAACAACAAATTGCTTACAAACTATTAGTAACTACATTGCGAGATTGATCAATTCAGATAAAGAAGGCCTCCCCAACATGTCGTTGTTTCGGGTAGTAGTGCACTTTAGCGAAGGTAGGTCAAAATGGACGGAAAAAGTTCGAGAGTGGTATCAATCGACGCGTCTTAACGCCAATAATAACAATCCGAGACAGGAAATTAAGATTTTTAATTCATTGAAAAGTTATTTGCAAAAAACACTTGCACTTTCCGCCTACGCAGAAAGGTGTTCTCTGCAAAAGGTGTTCAGCCCCCCTTCTTTGGAACACAGAAAGGAGAATTCTACTGCCTGAGGGTTATAATCCCTAAGCGCGGCCGAAGGCCGCCTACGCAGAAAGGTGTTCGATGCACAAAAACATTTTTAATAGAGTGGCAGCAGCAATTTAGTTCCATTTTATTTTTAATAGAGTGGCAACACTAGTTTTTCTCCATGTTATTTATATTAACTACCCAAGATTGTTGTGCGGATTTTCATCATCGGAATATTGCTATTAAATACAGAATTTCGCGAAAGTGTACACTTAAAACATCACAAATGTATAAAAACTAATAAATACGTGTTAAATTAAGTTCATTTCTTCCTTTCATTTGTGTGAAATTCATCGAAACATAGTGCGGAAAGTGCAAGTGTTTTTTGCAAATAACTTTTCAATGAATTAAAAATCTTAATTTCCTGTCTCGGATTGTTATTATTGGCGTTAAGACGCGTCGATTGATACCACTCTCGAACTTTTTCCGTCCATTTTGACCTACCTTCGCTAAAGTGCACTTTTACCTTGTTTCGCGTCGAGGTTTTCGACATCGATTTTTTTTTAAACTGATATATCGACATCGAAAATATCGTTGTTTTTTCTGTCGATTTCGCAACCCTCCTCGCAACTTACCTACTACTTGTGCCCGGCACTGTGCGTTCTCATTGCCATAACATTCCGGCCATTCATGAAACCCACACACAAAACAACGACAACAACACCCATGAGACACATAAACACACGCACGTATGTACAAATCAAAAAACCTGCAAAAGCAGCTTTGCACTGCGCTGCTTCAAGCAACCAACAACCTAGCGCGGAAAATTCATTCATAAGGGGACGTAGAGGGAAATACCAGAGCAACAACAAAATAGCAAAGCTGTAAAACATCGCTCCACAGTAAACGGCAGCTGGCCGCCTAGAAGCAGCCGCATTTGTATAGGAATTCATTGCTGTTCCAACCCCAACACGTTCTCAATCAACATCACTGCTTCAACAACAAAAACAATACAGGTGTGTAAATGAAAGCAAGCATATGCGAATACAGTGCAAGCGCGAAAAGGAAGACTAGATCAATGCGCACCGCCACTGAATGCGTGCTTCTTATTCAATAATTTCGCTGTTATTCATCTTTGGTGGCATCGTTTCATGTCAATCTTTCACACTCGAAATTCACCGCCAAATTTTCTATATATGCACATGTTATGCTTAACTACAGATGCTTAAGAAACCTTTTGTTGCGCGATTTAATTAATTTTGTAGCACAAAAAAAGGCGGTATACGTAAAAATTTATACACAAAATACATAGAATCTGTTGAAGGCAAAAGAAAGCGAACGAACGAAGCCACAATTGACCACCATCGCCACATGCCGCACACACACACACACGCATTGTCCGCGACGACCACTAACAACATTCCAATGCACACACTAATTTCCCCAACAAAAACGCATGCAAATGCATAAATTCGATACGTCGTAGAATGCCAGCAACCGCATCGCACTTCTACTTATAATTTTATAAGAATTTGCACAATTTTACATACCAATTTTAACTTTTAATTGCTCTTCAATTCGAACTTCCCGTGTGTTATCGGCCATGTTGGATCCATAACTAATGCTTGTTTGCTCCACACTGTTGTCGTCTCTTTCCTCGTATTTCTTTTTCAGGTGCATTTCGTTTATTTAATCGAGGGAAATTTGAGCACACTTTAGCACTTTGGGGTTGCCGTTGTTTGTTTATTTTACACGTTAATCGTGAATAACACAATTTGTAGCACTAAATTTAATTTTTGATTTAAACCATTTTTATTTAAAAGTTTGATCGTTGTACTACTCTCCGACATTACTGGCAAAAAGTTTTTAATCTGAAATTTTATGAATGTGAGCACTTAGTATTTTGGTTTGAACTTAACTTAATTCGATTTATATTTTTTCGATCAAATTTAACCGTTATTTTGTGATTTTCGTTTTTTCGACCAAAAGCTCTCGTCATTTTTGATCGCTAATTTGGGTTATTATTATTTTTTTTTTATAATACTACATACATATAACTGTTATTTTCAGATTTAATTTTTAGATCATTAAGGATCTAAGTCGGCAGTCTTCGTTTTGACCGTTAAAATGGATCGAAAAAATAAAAATTCAAAATAACGATTATTTTTTATCAAACAAAAAACTTCACACTGGCATTTACTGTTCACAAGAGGCCATAGTCGTAATTTTTCAACCGATTTCTCTTGTTTGTGTTGATTAATGTTTTATAATCAAAATTCCTTGAAAATAATTATAAGATTCCCCCAAAAAATGCACAAGAAAAATTTAAATGTTATAAAAAATGTTTACCAAATTTTTTTATTTTTTTTTTGAATTTCTAGAAATATTTTTGGCTCGCAGTTTGATGGCCCATTAAGGTATAGAATAATATAATGCAAGTTTCACCTGGCTAAGAATTAAAAGTGTATTTTTTTTTACTGACGTTCCTAGACATTTTCTTCCACATACGAAAAGTGTGCTCGAAATGACAAAAAAAAAAGATTGAAAATCAACGCGATTTTTTAACCACTTGAAACTTGCACTTTATTATACTAAATAAATCTCTTCATGATAATCAAATCGGATGAAACATGTGAAGGGTCTTGACTATTTTGAACAGTGAATTCAGATTGGAAGCACTGTTCAACGATGGCGTATGCCACAAACTTCTCTCTATAGTTGTCACGATGAAGAATAGGAAAAATCGATTCAAAATTTGCTATTTACATATATCAATGTCCAGCTCTTCAAACAAGGCGAATAAAGGATTTTTCCTTTTTCTGCTATGTACGTATTTGTCAGACCTCATCAGTTTATTTTGGCACAGTAAGTGATCTACACGAACTTAACCTGACATAAACTACTTTAAATGCTAATAATTTTAAATGTTTTTCGAACTTTTTTTTTTTAATTGGAACCCTTATATAATACATACTTATATGGTTGCAATTTTTTGCTATTTAAATAAAGAATTTTTTGTCAATTTTATTGTGGCTTATTAACAATTTTTATTTTTAATATTTGTATTGAGCTTTGTACCACGATTGTTTATTAGGAAAAATTGAAAAAGCAACAAAGTCTAAGCGGTAGAGGTTATAGCAGCTATTTTCGAGATCACCACATCTTCTCATCAGACTTCTTTTTTTCTAGACTTCAGCAGGCATCGAATCTGCGTAATCGATGTTCACAGTCAGAAACGTTAACCACTGAGCTATGTACATCCCGTAAACTCTTGTTGCTAACTCTTTTTACTTATTCAACCAACTACTATCAAGTGCAGCTGATTGCTCGACAGCGTGGTTGTTGTTGTCAATTCTATACATACATTTGCTTATTTGCTTTTTTGAATAGTTTCAGGCAGGCTCTTCCTAAACTTCTACCGCTTACACATTACATTTGGAGACTTCCACCAAAATATTTCGGAAAAATATAAAAATTTCCATGAACTGGACCAATTTGAAAATACCTCCAAAAATGTAGTCTTTTTTTATGGATAAAAATACATAGTTTCTTAAAGGACTTTTTGAAGAGAAATCCTCTCAGATGATAAAACAGTTTAAGCTTAAAAATCTGCATTAAAATATAAAAAAAAATTTCAACGGAATCATGAGACTTTTGATGCTGTTTTTTTTAACTTTTTTCAAAGATGAGTTTAAGAAAAACTTAAATAACTGGACCAAAACTATACCGATTTAAACTTATGAGGTATCACTGGAAATGTATTTTCTCATCTTTTTGTATTCATAAAAAATGCAATTTTTGGAGGTACTTATTTTTAGATTGGGTTAAGCTCAATTTTAATATTTTTCTAAAATATTTTGGTGCAACTCTTAAAATACATATAACTAATATATTTTATAATTCCAATGGAAAAACAGTACAGGTACGCAAGCGAAATCACGCTGATTACGTAATTTGCAGCAGTGTTGGAAATGTTCTGATTATTTTAAATATAGAAATCTCAAGTTTAGTTCGTGAATACACTTTCAATGAATGCGAAATTTCCTTAATTTTTAGTTCAGTAAAAATTCCCTGTCCATCAGCTATTCTTGTGCACGAGAACAGCCTATCCTATCCAATCAGCTATGAAACGCTTCGAAATGAAACAATTCAAAGGAAATTTACTAAGGCAGGTGAGAAATCAGCGCCATGCACTCCAGTAGAAACGCCAAGGAAATGAACAGGAAATCCTGCTGCACCATTAACAACACTACATACACATTTACATAATCGCATGTGGACAGTGGCAATTGCACTGCAGCTGTTAAATAACATTTTGCTGCTGCTGTACCTCAAGTTAATTCTGTACGAATACTTTCTTAAACCTAGCCATACATTTTTTGTTGTCCAACTGCTTTGACTGCTTTGACCGCATCGCAACGCAGCAACACCAAGCAAAGCAAGAGTGAGAGGGTGCACAAACGAGTTTGTCCTGCTTGTTTGCATAGACATTCGCAGGCAGTGTCATACGAATCAGGGACGGGTGGTGCAACGCAGGGGAAATGGAAAATTGGTGTTCATTCATAAAATCGGCTTTGCAGCTTTGTATTTGCTTTTGGTAAAATATTTCGTGTGAATAACAAAAAAAAAAAATGTGTTTGTTTGCGCAAGCCTCTTTGCACATACATACATACAGTTGCTTCGCTGGTGCCTGTATTTTCGGCATTTCGGCACAATTGTGCGTAGTCGCGGCTGCTATCTCCACTGTTGTTGTTAATGGATGTCTACATGGTCTCGTCGACGGCATGCAGATTTAACGTTTGCCTTCTTTTTCTTTTTGGAAAATGTCACAGACAAGACAAATACATACAATCACCGAAATCATGAATGAATGAAAAACCCCGAAGGTAGGTACTTGCGCTGAAAAAGACTGGCGTTTAGGCCGATTGACCGAAGCTAATTTATGGAAGAGCTGTGTCTTGTCGCAAGTAGGCTGATAGAAATTTTCGGCCTTTGTATGTTGTTGTTAAAAGGTGTTGGCTGCATACATAAAGCGGTTGCAGGTTTTGACAGGAAGTCGTTCCCGGTTCCAAAAGTTTTATCAATGACGAAAACAGCTTTTCCTGTAAATCCTGTAAATCGTGAAATACCTGGAACCTTCGTTTTTCATGTGGTTGAACGTTTTCGACAAATCACCTATATATGTACATATTTATGTATTATATCACTTTTCATCACTTCTTGTGTGGCTTTTCGGACACACGAGTGTCTTGTCACTAAAATTCGTTTGAACTTCCACAATTTTGCATACAACCTCAAGAATTCAGTACTTCATTAATTTTCTCACTGCTTAAACACCTAATTGTTAATATGTATGTATGTATGTATGTTTCGGCTCATATAGCGTTTTACCACGCACATACCTATTTTCATTCACTTTTTGCATTAATTATATTTCATTTGTTGAATATTTGTCAACGTAAAATATTCACTTCCGGTGTCTGCAATGTGGTCTACTTTTCACATAGAACCAGAAAATATGTATGTATGTACATATACACATACTTGTATAAGCAAAACTACGGCGATGGGATCGGGGACGTCAGAGAACGTTGCTGCTGCTGCGCAAGTTTCATTCAACCGCAAAGCGAATGCCCGTAAAAAATTAGCAGCGAATTTACTAAAAAAGTATACTCAATTATTGTAAGCGAGACATCAACGAATGAACGACCACTACGATAGACGATTTCTTTGCTACTACTTTTCGTATCCACTGTTAACAGAAATGGAGCTGGTTTCGGAATATAGCTGCTCGCAAGAGCAGGGTTGCATGCTTATGCAAGTATGTACTTCTAACAGCAGCGGTTATAAGCGGATATGGAATATTGGAAACATTTTGTGCTGTTAGGGAATGGGAAATTATTTACACTACAAGAAGTAAATATTGGAAATCACTTTCATTTCCTTTTCTTTTTATTGTAAACCTGTTTTCAGCAATTCGCTTAACATTTTCTTAGATATTAATATGATTTTACATTGTACTCCGCATGCAATGCAACCCTGCTGTGCGGTAACACGAAGCCTACACTATCAATTAAGCAATGTAAGTAAGCAAGGCACATTCAACCGATAATAGAAGCCATCATCGATTCGCCAACAGTTAGCGATGGGCAAAAAGAACGAACTCAATGAGGTAAAAACAAACAAAATTTCCTGTTAAGCGACCGGAACTCAAACAGCTAGAATTAAGGCAGTGCCACACGATTGAGCATTTGCCCAAAATTTGGTGTAAATTTTATCCCAATCGTGTGAATGCACAAATATTGTTTTATCACAATAAAAACACTTTGTTACAATTTTAAAATAGAAGTTCTCTGTATTGTATTAATCGTGTGACTACAAAAAAATTGTCGTCCCAATTTTTTAATTTTGCACCAATAACCCAACTTAAAAATGTACAAATGTATCTATCGTGTGACACTGCTTTTAGAGCCAAACACAACCTGGCATGAAAAAATTATGAAATTTCAACTCAACTCAACTCAACTCAACTCAACTCAACTCAACTCAACTCAACTCAACTTAACTCAACTCAACTCAACTCAACTCAACTCAACTCAACTC
>NW_016159480.1:0-29553 GCF_001687245.7 Rhagoletis zephyria
AAGTCGGTTTTGTTTTTTGTTTAAAATTTACTCCAGTGTCCACAGCTTCAATGAAAGAGTCGTAGGCCATTCTTTTTTGTTAGTTCAATTGTGGAACATTTGTATGAACTGCTTCGGCTAATACTTCGGCTTTTGTTCTTTTTTTATATCGAGGCTAAGTGCATTGTTCGATGGGTGATATCATTGCCAAACATGATAGTACTTTGTTTGCCATCAATAAAGACTAACTTGACGGAGTTACAGTATTCCACATTGATGCGACCCTCAAAAGCTTTGAATAATATTTGCGAGTATGGCTTTTAGTTTTTACCGCTCAGGTAAGTGGCAGGCCTATAAAAAATATTTCTTAATCAATAATTTTTCAAATACTTGTTGTTTGGCACCTATATTATAATACATACTTTATCTTATTAACTTAATTGAATTAAATTTTCGAAATTGGTGGCAACTCGACTCAAAAATATTTATAGTAGTAAACCTTCTTAAACCTTTTTAATTTGATACCCATATTGCAACATTTAATTTGTCTTACCAATTTAATTTAATTAAATTTTGAAATAGGTGGCAACCCCCCTCAAAAATATTTTCGACTGTAAGCCTTCATAACCTCTTTCTTTTGACAGCCATATTGTAATATCTAATTTATGTCATTAACTTACATATTCTGACATTTTTGAACAGGTGGCAACTCTCTATTTTTTCTGGTTTTAACCATACGGATATTATAAAAAACAAACCAAAGAAAATAAAAAAATATTCAAATCGGTCAAGCCGTTTTCGAGTGTTAGCGAGGCTAACGGACAGCAATTCATTTAAATATATAAGATATCTTCTTTTAAAAATGCGCAGGCTCGAAATTCACTTTAGAGCTATGGTCTGGAAGAATTTTTTTCTAAGAATTTTATGAAGAATCCGAATATGCTAGGAACAATGTCGAAAAAAATCGATCCATACAAATTGACCCGCCCTAATGTACAAGCAGCGCTGCGTTCAAAAGTTCAAAACAAAACAAACACTGTACATCGTGTATTTCGTTTGACAACTGTTTTTTGTTTTTTTTTTTACTTTCTGCGATGTCGGCACATGATCACTGTAAGCTTCTTGACAGGGATGAAAAATGGAAATTTCAGATTGTACCTAATATCACAAAATAAATATATCTAAATGAGACAGATTGAACCTAAAAAAGTTACGTCATTCATTTGTAGTTATTTTTATAAATTTTATTTAAGACATGAATACAAAAGATAGACGTACTTTAAACATGATTAGGTTTTTTAACTGAGCCTATATCTATAGACTATAGTCTAATGGGAATCGGAGAAGTATTGTTTTTGTCTAATTTTGACTACTGAAAAATATTGGCTAAAAAGCCAAAAATACACTTAGCGAAGTATACTTCTTTATCCAGCTTTTATAAAACCACAGGAAGTCTGCTAATTTATCCGATTCCTTTTAATAGGTGCAGCAAGTCTAGAGAAAATANTAGGTGGCAACCCCCCTCAAAAATATTTTCGACTGTAAGCCTTCATAACCTCTTTCTTTTGACAGCCATATTGTAATATCTAATTTATGTCATTAACTTACATATTCTGACATTTTTGAACAGGTGGCAACTCTCTATTTTTTCTGGTTTTAACCATACGGATATTATAAAAAACAAACCAAAGAAAATAAAAAAATATTCAAATCGGTCAAGCCGTTTTCGAGTGTTAGCGAGGCTAACGGACAGCAATTCCTTTTAATATATAAGATATCTTCTTTTAAAAANGTTAGCGAGGCTAACGGACAGCAATTCATTTAAATATATAAGATATCTTCTTTTAAAAATGCGCAGGCTCGAAATTCACTTTAGAGCTATGGTCTGGAAGAATTTTTTTCTAAGAATTTTATGAAGAATCCGAATATGCTAGGAACAATGTCGAAAAAAATCGATCCATACAAATTGACCCGCCCTAATGTACAAGCAGCGCTGCGTTCAAAAGTTCAAAACAAAACAAACACTGTACATCGTGTATTTCGTTTGACAACTGTTTTTTGTTTTTTTTTTTACTTTCTGCGATGTCGGCACATGATCACTGTAAGCTTCTTGACAGGGATGAAAAATGGAAATTTCAGATTGTACCTAATATCACAAAATAANGCAGCGCTGCGTTCAAAAGTTCAAAACAAAACAAACACTGTACATCGTGTATTTCGTTTGACAACTGTTTTTTGTTTTTTTTTTTACTTTCTGCGATGTCGGCACATGATCACTGTAAGCTTCTTGACAGGGATGAAAAATGGAAATTTCAGATTGTACCTAATATCACAAAATAAATATATCTAAATGAGACAGATTGAACCTAAAAAAGTTACGTCATTCATTTGTAGTTATTTTTATAAATTTTATTTAAGACATGAATACAAAAGATAGACGTACTTTAAACATGATTAGGTTTTTTAACTGAGCCTATATCTATAGACTATAGTCTAATGGGAATCGGAGAAGTATTGTTTTTGTCTAATTTTGACTACTGAAAAATATTGGCTAAAAAGCCAAAAATACACTTAGCGAAGTATACTTCTTTATCCAGCTTTTATAAAACCACAGGAAGTCTGCTAATTTATCCGATTCCTTTTAATAGGTGCAGCAAGTCTAGAGAAAATAATCTAATTACCGTAAGCATTTTAAATATATTTCCAGAAATCAAAAAGCAAGTATGGGTCAAATAGCTGTGGTTCTAAAAATATGAAATTTGAAGACATCCTAGACACTGGACTGTATGGGCGAATAAAGGCTGGTTTTCACAATGTCATATTTTGACAACAAAATTTGTGGACATATTTTGACACAACTTTCTTTCCTTTATCCCTACCTTTATCGATAATATTATGGGCCAAAAACTTACAAATAGCCGTTTTAGCAGCGCACATACACGACTGAAGGCCTATTCTGATTTAAATCAGAAACCAAACCATTTTTTAGTCCCATTTGACAATTTGTTTTCACTCATTTAACCGCAAATGTCACTGCATTTGACATAGTGAAAATAAACGTTAAAATTAATAGCAAAAAGTTGCGAATTTGAGGAGTGAAGTGTTAATTTTTCGTAGTGCCTTCTCTGAATGCAATGTCAAATGTTTAAGATAATACATAATATGTTTGTTTTTCGTTTCTTACTTTTGACCACTTTTCTCAACAATTGGTTATTCTTCAAAATGAAAGCGAGGTTTCTCCCGTGCCAACAAGTAAATATATTAGCACGGTAAAGGAAAACAAGTAAGAAAGCCTAAGTTCGGGCGGAGCCGAACCTTAAATACCCGGCGCAAACATTAAATATATGTTTTTTCACCTTTCCGAAACCTACCGCTAGATGGTAAGCCGGGGTGTATCAATTTTGAGTAAATTAGCGTCCTTCAATTTCGAAATATTCAAGTTTCAAGCATTTCTGAAATTTGCCGTTATTTGAAAAGCGGCCGTAATTTTAGTCCGATTTCAATAATTTTCAACTCTTTGCTTTCATGTGGCAAGCACAATAACCACACCGAGTTTGGTACAAATTGATAGAACGGTTACCGATATACATATATGTGATCATAAGTGGGCGGTGCCCCGCCCATTTTCCAAAATTTTACCATNTCTGGGCGTGGTTATCGTCCAATTTTAAAAATTTTCGCCGATTTTGTATGCTGTACCAAGGCCAACAACTGTGCCAAGTTTGGAAGAAATTGGTGCAGCGGTTACCAAGATATACACATGTAACCATAAGTGGGCGTGGCTACGCCCATTTTCCAAAAATTTATAATATTCTTATTTTTCGTCTAAAAATTATTGTAAATATCAATTTTGAGTGAATTATCTTCAGTAGTTACTAAAATATCGCAGTTTTCGTATTTCTGGAAATTACCGTTATATGGGAAGTAGGCGTGGTTACAGTCCGATTTCGCCCGTTTCCAATACCAACCTACCTTGGATTAAGGGAAACCTACGTACCAAATGTCGTTGAGATATCTCAATTTTTGCTCGAGTTATCGTGTACACGGACGGACGGACAGACGGACAGACGGACGGACAGACAGACATGGCTTAATCGATTTCTTTTTTCATCCTAATCATTTATGTATACATTTGTCTATATCTATCTCGATTCGTTTTGGCTGTTACAAACAACCGTTATGTGAACAAAATTAATATACCCGTGCACAAGTGCGCTCGGGTATAAAAAAAACTATGAATGCATCTGATCAAAAGATGATTGTACCTAAAGTCTAGTGACTGTACCTAATGTACCTTTAAGTCATCAAACGTCGGAAAACGGTACAATTGTACCTACTTTTCCATGCCTGCTTCTTGGTGTGGCATACATACATACATTGATCTTCAGCTTTTCCTTTTTTTCATAAAGTTGAAGTTCGTAAAAAAAGTTGCGCAGCAGAAGCCTAATTTTACATCGCTGTAGTAGCATGCAGAATAAATAACACAAAGATATGTCTGTTTCGCTTCATGCAAATTCTGCACAGAACAAAACTCAACAATGTTAGTTCAACAGATCAACATTCAATCAATTGAGTTATGTGCGTTTTTGATTACGCGTAAAAGCACATTTAGCTCTAAATGCTACTCTAAATGTACATTTATCCATATAAAATTTGTCACCTAAATGCAACTCCATTTTTGCATTAAGAACCTAAATGCTAAAAGCAACCCTGTGATCTTCCAAAATTTCCACGATTCGAACATGGTTTAATGAGAAAAAGTGGCAACATTGCATTTCCGCGTATACAGTGGCTAGCTGCGTATCAGTGATCGCCGATCGAGATTCCATTTATTATTTAACATTATTTGGAAAAAGAAAAGTTGCGCAAATTCAACATCGATGTGATACTGATAGAAATCTGGCCCAATTTGTGATCAACTAGGTTTGTTTTTTCCTATCTAATTGAGGAAATTTCAATTGACAGCACCGACAAATTAATATATACACACACAAATTTTCGGTTATGGTTAAAACAATTCAAGTTTTTGTATTGCATTTTTTGTTTAAAATTTATTTTTCCCTTTTCAGTAGGGTTTTTTGCACATCATCTTCTCTGTGCGAATTGATCGTGATAGGTACGGATTTGTGTAAGCAACTTGAACACGGCTGCCTGTCAAAAGCATACGATTTCGAGCTCGCGTAAATGTACATTTGTTAAATGCGACAGCATGAACGCTCTTCGAAAAAATATGTTTGAAAGTTCTAAATGTTGCATTTTAAATGCAGCAAAAACGCTGCATTAGACTTGAATACATGCATACATATGTACATAACAATGTTAAATTAGAATTGATATGGTAAAGTAATTTAGCCTGTTTTTATCCTGCCTCCGTCTAGCCGAATTCTAATTTTCCAACGCTGTAGTGGCATGCACAAACAACAGCAAATCAATGACGTAGGTATGTACATTTACGAAAGAAAAGAAAGAGAAAGAAATCATATGTCATCATGTACTTCGCGTATTATATATTTAAAAAATCTTGTCTGCATCCGTTCAGTAGCGTGGTCAAAATATCTCGCCTTTCCTTTATACTATTTATAGAAGATAGTAATTTTTAATAGGTGGCAACCCTTCTCAAGAAAACTAAAATTTTTGTACATGCGAAGACCATGCACTTGCATTTAGTATCTCATTTTTTTATCCAACGAACGGTGAAGATCTTATAGTTTTTAAACAGGTGGCAACCCTACTCAGAAAAATAATACATTATTACACATCTGACGGTGTAGAACTGACGCTTACGCTTATTAGGACAGAATATAGTAATTTTCTTAACAGGTGCCAACCCTATTCAAAAAATAAGACATTAGTGATTTTCTAGAGACCAATCGCTTTCATTTTACACCTCAGTTTTTGAAATCCAACGAACGGTGCGGATCTTATAGTTATTTAGACAGGTGGCAACCCTATTAAAATTCTAAATAAAAAGGTCACTCTCCCATCGATACAGAGTATATTAGAGAAAATCTCGTCAAAATCCGTTCCGTTATTTTCGAGATTACCGCGTACAAAGAATCTCGACTTTCCTGTATACTATGTATAGATGTCTATTTGTTGGGCTTCATAGGAATTCGGCACATTGTTTTCGCGAACTTGATAAATTAGCAAGTGCGTTAAAGGCTGACCGCTGCGCGTAAAGCGAAATGTTTGTCCAAGCAGCGCTGCGTTCAAAACAAAGAAACACTTTACATCGTGTATTTCGTTTGACAGCTATTTTTATACCTTTCATGAGCATGAAATGGTATTATAACTTTGGTTCGATGTTTGTAAGTACCAGAATAAGAAGAGATAGACCCATTAAAATGTATACTTAAATGATCAGAACGTCGAGCTGAGTCGATTTAGCTATGTCCGTCTGTCTGTCCGTCTGTTTGTATGCAATCTAGTCTATCAGTTTTCGAGATATCTGGATGAAATTTGGTAGGTGGGTGTATTTTTACAATGTGTTAATCATTTGTCGGAACCGGAAGAATCGGACCACTATAACATATAGCTCCCTTACAACTGATTGTTCAGATATGAGATTTTTCGTTATAACTTTTCCATTTATGCAGCTAGGAACATGAAAATTCGCGCCGTTTTCACTCATTGTTAACAGAAAACTTATAGTGAAAATAACAAAGATCGGTTCACTATAACATATATCTCCCATACAACTGATTGCTCAGTTATGAGAATTTTCGTTATAACTCCTGCGTTTATGCAGCTGGGAACATGATATTTCGCAATGTTTCCACCCATTATCAAGACAATAATTACAGTGAAAATGGCGAAGATCGGGTCGCTATAAGCTATAGCCTCCATACAACTGATTGTTCAGATTCGAGATTCTTTGTTATAACTTCTCCATATATGCAGCTAGAAACATGAAATTTAGCACTATTTTCATTAATTACCAACAGAAAGTTTACAGTTAAAGTAACAAAGATCGGGTCACTGAAACCTATTTATATCCTCCATACAACTGATTGTTCAGATATAGGGTTTTACTGTAAAACTTCTTTATTTGGACTGCAAAAACAGATTAATTTCGTAAGCTATTCTATAAATAATAATACAAATACAAATAATACTGAGAAAATCATCAAAATCTATGCTGTATAAGCTTTATCTCTTATACCTCTGGGTAATCAGATACCAGTTATTACGATATATCTCCTTTATTTAGGAGTCTAAACCAATTAAATTGTGTTACCGGTTTACATACCGATCACACAGCGGTGAAAATCACTTAGATTGGTGCTATATAAGGTATATCATCCATACCTCTGATTATTTAGATATGATTTTTCATATATGTATCTCCTCTATCTATGTATTCTGTAAGTATATAATTTTTTTCAATTGCAGTAATCTATTAAAGTAAAATTTTCAGAAGCTCATGAAAGGTATGAAGCCTTCGGCATAGCCGAAGACAGCGCTGCTCTTACTTGTTTTTTCTTCAAAATGCTACTTGCTGCGATATCGGCACATGCTCACTGTAAGCTNTCTTACAATTGCACAAAACAAAAAGATTGCATCTTAAGACGGCCAAAAATTTAAAGAGCTCTTTAACGTAAAATTGTTTCTTGACAACACAGAACTTTTACACCCCTATTTTGCCACACTTTCATATTCGGATTTTGCTACGAATCGTAGAAATGGTATGCTGCAATCCGAATCGTATCTATCTTCGAACTTTCGAAATTCGTAACAATGGCAACAGTTTTGAACGAAAAAAATTCTGTGTCGGAAGCGAGATAAAAATTAAGCAAAAAGATGTAAATCGATGTGTTTGCAGTAAATATTAGTGGTGTTCTTTTTAACAGATAAATTTGCTTTTCGCATATACGTATATTTTTATCCACTGCTTTATATGAACGAACAAAAAATAATGTTTGTTGCCCCTTATCGAGAAACTTGGGTACGGTTTAGTTATTAGTGCAATGATTTTGGGTTGTTGTATCCAAACGCATCACCCAAATCTAAAAACTTCAACATGCACGTGTTGTCAAAGGATTATACTTTAACTTAAAACAAAGGTTCCGAGCTCTAGTTTATAAATAAACTCGGTTTGAACCATGCACTTTTTTTGTAAATTTCGATGTGGGTTCTGCGCAAAGATAGAGTGGATGACGTAGCCGGAGTTACATATATGCACAATAAATGTTGTATGCTTCCGCCCTCTTCTCCGGCAATAAAAAAAAGAGAATTCTCATTAGTAAGGCTTGTAATCCCTAAGCGTGGCCGAAGGAAGAAGCAAGCGCGACTAGGTGGTGGACCTAACAAAGTGCATATTTTCAATGGCTTGGAAGAAACTGTCATTGCAGTAACTGGATTGAGAACCAGTTCTTCAGGAATAGGAGGAGTTATAGCTTGTGGCTCAACAATTCAACCAGAAGCTGACATAGATGAGTCCATGGTTACTCTTTATTTTTTTTAGAGTTTTGGTAAAAAATTCAAAATCTTTGTAGCAACACTGCCCACAATACAGCATTGGCAGCTAGCAGTAGTGCTCAGTTTAGCCCAAATCACTGCCTTCATCGCAGCAAACTTCGCATGTTGAATTTGACATAAATGAAACGCAACCAATTTCTGTTGATGTCACTGAAGCCTAAAAGGCAACAACATGTAAACAAACAAAAGGGAATGTCAAAAAAGCAGTTACTGACACTGCCAATATTAGCAGTAGCAGTTGATTTTAAAAGCTGTTACTGCCACTGCCACTGCTTTATTGTATTTTGGGCTTATGAAATAAAGGAAAAGCTGAAGATGAATGTATGTATGCCGCCAGTGTTGCCGCGAATCAGCCAAATTCCTTTAAAAAAAGGCCTAAAAAGAGCTAAAAAAAGTCGTTGTGGCTAAAAATGGTAGCTAAAATTTATTAATTACATATACATATATAAGTATACATGCAAACACTTTCAATAAGTAAAGGTATAGAAAAACAATGAACTCTGGAAAAAAGCTAATATTTTATCCAACCAAAAAACTTTTTGTATAAAATGGGAAATATACGACACCAGATTGCTGGCTCCATCAAGTGATTGTACCATCAGGCTCGAAGCATATAACTTACTAGCAGGCTGGTACAATATTTATTTCTTTACAAATGAGGTCCAGGAAAGATCGAAATTAGAGCGGAAATTTCATAATTTTTCTACCATTTTGTTAAACATTATTTTATTTTTTTTAATTCACAACTACAATATCGTGAACTTAATCTTCCACAAACACGGCTTTGAAAGAAATTTTTAATTAGAAAAATGGGCTAATTTCACCACTCACGACACCAGCATGCTGGTACAATCATAAAATTTTCAAATAGTTTTTGAAGTCGCACCAGCAGCTGGTACAATCACACCAAAAGTGCATACGTTGTCAATCGAATTGATGGGCCATTTAACAAATTAAGCATATTAGCCCTAGAAAGACTACCATAATACAACTTACGTAAAAGATAACCATACGCTTCAGAAGCGCACGATTTTCTAGAGCGTATATTTTACCCTAATGTTGAATATGTATATAGATAATACAATCATTTTATAAGTTTGGAACAGTTTTAAAAATAAAATGCGTTTTTATTATAAATTTGAGCATTATAAACACTTTTAAACACAAATCACTAAATCAAATCATTAAAAATTTACAAAAATATGCTCATCGGGCAGGCGCCTCTGCGACGTAGGTTATCTTTCTAGAGTTAAGGGCCGTAAATTTATATATTTTAAACTATAGTTAAATCGTTAATAGATAATTTAACGGCCCTAACACTTTTACAGTATGTATGTATAAAAAGTAAGTAAGTTTAGTTAGTTTAAAAATTCATCTCTTACATATATGAAAAAATTAGATCCAATTAAGCATATACATATGTATTTACACCTTTTTCATGCCAAGTATGAATAAATTCTTCAAAGGGCTAAAAAGGGCTAGGGGCAATTTTAAATTTATGTGGCCAAAAAAAGTATGTGGTAGCTAAACCTAGCCACCAAAGGGCTAAAACGGCAACACTGTATGCCACACCAAGGAGCTTACAGTGAGCATGTGCCGATATCGCAGCAAGTAGCATTTTGAAGTAAAAACAAGTAAAAGCAGCGCTGTCTTCGGCTATGCCGAAGGCTTCATACCTTTCATGAGCTTCTGAAAATTTTACTTTAATAGATTACTGCATTTGAAAAAAATTATATACTTACAGAATACATAGATAGAGGAGATACATATATGAAAAATCATATCTAAATAATCAGAGGTATGGATGATATACCTTATATAGCACCAATCTAAGTGATTTTCACCGCTGTGTGATCGGTATGTAAACCGGTAACACAATTTAATGGGTTTAGAGTCCTACATAAAGGAGATATATCGTAATAACTGGTATCTGATTACTCAGAGGTATAAGAGATAAATCTTATACAGCATAGATTTTGATGATTTTCTCAGTATTATTTGTATTTGTATTATTATTTATAGAATAGCTTACGAAATTAATCTGTTTTAGCAGTCCAAATAAAGAAGTTTTACAGTAAAACCCTATATCTGAACAATCAGTTGTATGGAGGATATAAATAGGTTACAGTGACCCGATCTTTGTTACTTTAACTGCAAACTTTCTGTTGGTAATTAGTGAAAATAGTGCTAAATTTCATGTTTCTAGCTGCATATATGGAGAAGTTATAACAAAGAATCTCGAATCTGAACAATCAGTTGTATGGAGGCTATAGCTTATAGCGACCCGATCTTCGCCATTTTCACTGTAAGTATTGTTTTGATAATGGGTGGAAATATTGCGAAATATCATGTTCCCAGCTGCATAAACGCAGGAGTTATAACGAAAATTCTCATAACTGAACAATCGGTTGTAAGGGAGCTATATGTTATAGTGGTCCGATTCTTCCGGTTCCGACAAATGATTAACACATTGTAAAAATACACCCACCTACCAAATTTCATCCGGATATCTCGAAAACCGAGAGACTAGATTGCATACAAACAGACGGACAGACAGACGGACAGACGGACATGGCTAAATCGACTCAGCTCGACGTTCTGATCATTTAAGTATACATTTTAATGGGTCTATCTCTTCTTATTCTGGTACTTACAAACACCGGACCAAAGTTATAATACCATTTCATGCTCATGAAAGGTATAATTACCAAATTACCAAACCCGTTCTAAAAAGAAAAAAATTACCAGTTTTGGTAAAAAATTACCAAAGCGGCAACGCTGATTGTGATTGTGTCGCTTCATTGGACACACACTTTTTAAAAAATAGNCTTTAACTGCAAACTTTCTGTTGGTAATTAGTGAAAATAGTGCTAAATTTCATGTTTCTAGCTGCATATATGGAGAAGTTATAACAAAGAATCTCGAATCTGAACAATCAGTTGTATGGAGGCTATAGCTTATAGCGACCCGATCTTCGCCATTTTCACTGTAAGTATTGTTTTGATAATGGGTGGAAATATTGCGAAATATCATGTTCCCAGCTGCATAAACGCAGGAGTTATAACGAAAATTCTCATAACTGAACAATCGGTTGTAAGGGAGCTATATGTTATAGTGGTCCGATTCTTCCGGTTCCGACAAATGATTAACACATTGTAAAAATACACCCACCTACCAAATTTCATCCGGATATCTCGAAAACCGAGAGACTAGATTGCATACAAACAGACGGACAGACAGACGGACAGACGGACATGGCTAAATCGACTCAGCTCGACGTTCTGATCATTTAAGTATACATTTTAATGGGTCTATCTCTTCTTATTCTGGTACTTACAAACACCGGACCAAAGTTATAATACCATTTCATGCTCATGAAAGGTATAATTACCAAATTACCAAACCCGTTCTAAAAAGAAAAAAATTACCAGTTTTGGTAAAAAATTACCAAAGCGGCAACGCTGATTGTGATTGTGTCGCTTCATTGGACACACACTTTTTAAAAAATAGCTGATCTCGAAAAACTGCCGTTGCCACTGCCACTGCCACTGCGTTATTGTATTTTGGGCTATAAAGATGAAGTTCGTTAAAAAAGCAGTTGCCGGTGCGCGGCAGAAACCTTATTTTACATCGCTGCAGTAGCATACAAAATAAATACAGTGAAAGTTCCATAAGCGGACACGGATGGTCACCTACTTTTTGTCCGCCTATGGGAGATGTCCGCTTATGGAAATTTCGCAAAAAAAATAATATAAAAACTTAAATTTAAAAAATTTAAATTGCGGGTTCCTAAATTAAAATAATGTGAAAAATAAATATATTTTTTTTAGAAAAGAAAACATCTTTGAATATGGACGTGTGTACGTGTGTACATGCGCAAGAGTCAACATCAGACTGAAAAAAGAACAAAATTGACCGCTTATTAGAGCTTCGCGTCCGTTTATGGGAGATTTTTTTTCATAACTAGACATGTTTGAGTGTCCACGTCCGTTTATCGGAAAGTCCGTGTATGGGAGAGCATTTTGTATGGACAAAAAACCAAAAATTATTCGTTCCCAAGAATGTGTCCGCTTAAAGGAGATGTCCGCTTATTAGAGCGTCCGTCTATGGGAGCTTTCACTGTAACAGCAAAGAAATGTCTGTTTCGCTTCAAGCAAATTCCGCACAAAACAAAACTCAACTATTAGTTTGTTCCAGTACTCTTCGGACTAAAACCTTTGGAAATGTCAAACTACAATTTTACTCTCTCTAGTGGGAGTAACAGGAGAACAGATGCAGAAGTGTACGGGAACGCAAAAAGCACTTTTTCCAGCAGAAACGTCATTTGGTTTGTTTACTTGTCATTAGTACAAGACTAATTTGGCTGAAAGATCACTAAATAACTACTAAAATCTATATAATTAATAATAATTGCATATTTATTCGAATATTTCATTATTTACTTCCATTTTTTTTTAACAAAAGTAAGGTTATTTGATTCACCGCGTTCTGTTTTCGTGCACAAATGCAACTCGACCTCGTTTGACCCTTTTCACGAATTTGCCAGAAGAAAAACTCCGAACTAAATCTTGAAACTTCATTCTGGGAACAGTTTCTCAGTTACTCTCACGAGAGTGTTCCCAGATACAGAATTTTTGGCGTACGGGACAGTGATCGGACTTAAAAAAAATTTTGTGTGGTAGAATCAGGAAAAAACTGTGGTAGATCTCTGGGTTTGGATCAAACTTTGTACAAAAATTAAAAAAATTCTGCAAGGTTTCACCTAAATTGCAAACTTTTTAATTATACTCTAAAAAAAATTAATTTTATTATAATGAAGTGCAAGATTGAAGTTGCGTTGAGTTTTGGCAATTTTTTTCCTTGACAGTGCAAAGCAGTTCTTTCCATAATAAGATATTTTTCGAACATTTTTTAAGAGATTTCTGCAACCTTGCGGAGTGCTGCCGGTTTTTTTTTATCACATCATGAAGTAGCGAACAAATGTGGCACGTTCCAGAAACAGCTAATTGGGATTTGTAGATTTTGACAATTCTCAAGTAAAATAAACAACGCCTCAGAAACCTTAGATGCACTTAAATTTGCTAATACTTTCACAAAAATCGCCGTTTTTTAACATTTTCTCTATTAATTTTTTTTATAAATCATATATTATGCAATTTAACACAATAAAATCACGTTTCCTGTCGAAGATTTATTACTGAGAAAATTTACTATTTTACAGTTTATTTTATCCTCCCATTCGGCTTTGTTTACTTTTACTTGAGAAGTTTCTTCGTCGCCGGAATCTTGTATTATATTATTCTTGTTACCATATAGTATTTAGTGTTGGACAATTTTTGCTCTTAAAATTAAGAAAATTATGTCAAGCAATAATAAAACTACTCAAAAACGCTAATATGTGGTAGATTTCAGACCTTGAGTGGTAGATGTGGTAGATGTTAAAANGGGAACGACTTTGGATTAAATCCTGCAAAACCTGCAAATCGTAGACATGCTGGAACGCTCTATATGTTAGTTCATGTCATCTTTATTTAATTCTGCTTATAAACTGTTTGTTTTTAGCAGGCTTTCTAATGGTTACATTTGAGTTTACATGTTTGAGAGTTACATAATTATTCGCAAATGTAGTAAGAGTGGAAGTATTTTACGAAGTATTAAAAAATAAATAGTTTACAAAATTTAATCGTTTAATATGTTGGCTCTGAATCGCAAACAGTTAACAACATAGAGGTACACCATCCTGACTGTAAATTGGTCTGTCAATTGAAATATATACATTGGATTGTTTTCAGATTCCTTTAGAAGTGGTCCTAGGTAGTAGTCCCTAAAGGAAGAATAAATTGGGCACTTGAAGAGCAGATGCTCTAGGCTTTCCATTTTATCTAAATTGCACTGGGTACATAAAGCATTTGGGTCTATTTTATAAACCAGGCCTTCGATGCAAAACCTTATGTTGTACTTCGTCGACAGGCGAACTTGGGCAAACATTTTACTCATGTAGAAGTTGTTCCTAAAGAGAAGATATGGGGCCACACTTTCGTCGAGTGATCGTAAAATTTTGCAGTTCATGGAGGGAGAATTGGAACAACTTAGTACATCCTGAAATTTTAAAAGACGATCAATGCGCTCAAAAGCTAGTTGCTCTAAAGCTTTCCAGGCATCCGAGCTCAGCGTCTCCCATATATGAGATAAACCAATTTTGTTTAAGAATTGGTTGAATTGTGTTACCCAGTTGTATTCAGGTTCCGCATTTGTGTTTAAATGATAATAAACCAGTCTAAGGAAGCAAATTTTTGGGAGGCGATTTTGTTCCATTTGCAGTAGAGAGATTATGTATTTCCAGCCCATTTTGAATATTTTTGATTCGAGTTTCAGGGTATCTGTCTCTAATCTAAGTTGTGCGTTAGGCGTACTTTTTGGTAAAGCAAGAATTTTCTTGTAAAATGACGACTGAACAATCTCCAGTTGATTCGTGTATCTCAATCCCCAAGCGTGCACCGCGTATAGTAAGGTTGCGGAAACAACGCTATTAAAGAGTTTGACCCTCCCGTCCCAAGAGTCAGCCTTGCATCGATGCAGTGTTTGCAAAGCTGCGCCTAGGGCGCTGTTTCCACTTTTTATCGCGGCGTCGGAAGCCGCTTTCCCCAGCGTGGAGCATGAAAAGGTAACACCCAGATATTTGTATGTTTTGACTATATCTATTTTTTGACCTTGAAAGAAAAAGTTGGCGTCTGTGGCCTTTCCACCCTTCCTAAAGTGTACAATTTGGGTCTTACTAGTGTTAACTTTTAAAAAGTTCTTTGTGCAGTAATTATCTAGAGCCTTTAGTATTTTACGTAGTCTTACTGGAGAGCTGGCGAGTGCGACCGCATCATCGGCAAATAATAGAAGGAGTAAGTCAGTTTTTCCGTCGATATTTATTCCCTCTATATTTTCACTTCGCAGCTCATCTTCAAAATCTGAGATAAATAGCAAAAACAAAAGAGGACTAAGAATTTCCCCTTGTAAAACTCCCTCCGTTACAGCAATGCTTTGTGAAGTAATACCTTCTTGTCTTATCACAAACGATGCACGCTCGTAAAGGGATTTTACTAAGTGTATGAATCTAACACTCACGCCTTTTGCATATAGTTTCTGCCACAGTAGATCGTGATTAATTGAGTCGAAAGCTCGACGAAAATCGATAAATAGGGCGAAAACAGAAGATTTATTTTGTCTCATATGAATCTGTAAAGCAGACTGCAGAACGAAAATGTTATCAGTGCAGCTTCTTTTTTTTCTAAAACCATTTTGAGATTCCGGGATTACATAGTTTTCTTCAGCCCAATTAGTTAATCGGTGCGAAAGAATCTTTGTAAAAATTTTTGAAATTGTATTACTCAGTGCGATACCTCTGTAGTTCAATGGATTTTTTGGATCTCCGCTCTTATGGAACAGTACTAAGAGAGATTGTGACCAAGACTCAGGGGTTCTACCATGTGATAGGATACTATTAAATAATGAGTGCAAATAGTCTATGCCTTCATCAGGGAGACATTTATAAAATTCTCCCCCAACCATGTCCAGACCTGGAGCTTTGTTATTTTTGCAGGCTTTGATTGCAAGTTTGATTTCTGTGAGCGACATCTCGTCGTCTAGTGTTTCATCAAACGTTCCAAAAAAAGTTAGGTCTCTTAGTATGCGTCGTGGGTAAATTTCGTAATAAAATTTTTCCCATTCAACTAGCGGAATAGGGTTTGATATTGGATACTTTTTGTTGCATTCCCTGATGACACTCCAAAACTCTTTTGAATTTTTTACATTAGCAAACTTGTTTTTGACACCTACGTCGTATGCTCTTTTTTTGCTACTTAGCAACTTTTTATACTCTACTTTTAAGTTTACATAATTTGATTTATGTTCACTACTAAACGATGAATTTTTGCATAGCCTGAGTGCTTTTCTGAGCTCACGTTTATTGCTAAGCAACTCTTGATCAAACCAGGGATTTTTGAAGTAGCTTGGTGATTTCCCTGACTTGGTTTTTAACATATTGAGTTTTTGAGCTGACCTTTTTATTGAGTCTATCAGGTTTAAATATTGGGTCTCAACTGAAGCATTAATGTCGCAGTGAGAAAGGCAATCCTCCCCACTCTGAAGTGTAATAAATTGTGGTGCTTTCGTAGCGTCCCATTTCAATATTTGTTTCTTGTGTGTTGTCTTAATTCTCCCAGATTTATTTCTTGCATCACTATTAAGCGGTATATTTGTACTCAACATTATAGGGAAGTGGTCTGAGCTTACTACGTCAAATAACACCTCGACCTCTTTGATGTGAGGAATAGCTCCTACGTTTGCCCATATCAAATCTATAGCACTTTCTCCATTACTGTTTGAAAAGGTAAAGTTTCCTGGTATGTCGCCCGGTATGCGCCCATTTAGTAGAATAAGCCCATTTTTTGACATAAAATTACATAATTTTTTGCCCCGAGTATTAACTGTTTTGTCCGCAGAAATTCGTACTGTCTCTAAAATTGAGTTTAGCCCTAGAAGGAGATCGCAGCTACTTTCGCTACCAACTCGAGCGTTAAAATCACCACCAATTACGATGGGGACATTACCGTAGTTATGGGAAATTTCATCTAAAAGAATTTCTAAAAGGTCCAGCGCTGCCTCGATGTCATAGGTCGGTTTGACATAGACAGAGCCAATTATCAATTTAAAGTTACTTAAAACTATACAATTGAAAATCCATAAGGGGGATATATCTATTACAAATGACTTAAAACTATTGTTTATTAAAGATATCAGACCACCGCTTGCCCTGCCTGAAGATTTTTCTCTTGTTGCAGCAGCTGCGAAGTGTTGAAAGTTGTTCCATGGTGAAGGTGAATTGTTAAATTCAGTTTGCAGCCAGGTTTCGCACAATTCAATTATGTGTGCTTTAGCAAGAGACGTTTCATTGTAGATATTGGCGATGCCATGGACGTTCCAAAATGTGATATTCAGAAAAGATTTACGCTCTACAGTAGGGTCTTGGTTATTTTGGATATTTGTTTTGTTTATTGGTTTTTTGAGCTATTTTTGTGGAGCAGTTGAGTAAAATCGATAGGGAATCGTTCATAATCCGTTGGATATAATTTCTTTATAACGTCAATTGCATTTGTTCGCCCCTCCATCAATTTTCGCTCTTGGTTCCAGTGAAGCCAATGGTTACCAATTTTAATGCGATCATTTCTCACTATTACTTTATGGCGGTTACTAATTACTAGAATCTCTTTTTTTAGTTGTAACATAGCCTTCTTGTTTTTTTGTCTATCTTCATTAAGATCTTTTTCTATATAAATAGCTACACCAGCCAGTTTTTTAATATTTTTGAAAACCGCTTCGATTGTGTCGATTGAATCGAATTCAGCTAAGACGGCCATTTTACCATTTTGATCAGAGATTTTCTTTGTTGACTTGACTGCGATGTTATTGGGCAACCCAAGAAGATCTTTACAAACTCGTTTTATTTCTGCAGTCGGAGATTTATTGCTCTCGAGGCCTTTGAAAATTAGATTTTTCCCTTTGACGAGATCTTCCAGATGCGAGATCCGCCGGCCATCGATTATCTTTTATGCTTTTAAACTCTCCACTTCCTGCTTTAGCTCTTCATTTTGAGCAGTAAGTTTGTTAATAGTGCCTGAGACATTGTTGAGCTTCTCCAAAATATCCTTATTTGATTCTCTGATTAGTTTCATCAGGTCATCGACAGAGAGATCAGCAACCTTCTGCTTCCCTAGCGCTGTGTTATCTGAGTATTCCGGACTTAAATCGGATAATAATCTCTTTGATGGATTTTTCATTGGAGTTTCTATCACAGACATTTTACCTTTTATATTATTGATTTTTAAGTTACCGGGCTCACCCTGTGGGAACAGATTTAGTGGAACTGCTTTATCACAACTGCACGCAACTTCGCTGAAGTTTGACTGAAAGAGTCAGCTGGTAATGTTTTTATTTCGGTTTACCGCGTTTTAGATAAATTGAGTGTAATTTTTGTGATTATTTTGCGCGTAGATTCAATATTTTAATTCGTGTTTTCCACCAATATTCCCCGATCACAAACAATGTTTTTTACTTGCTCGCGCTAGCAATACATTCAGACTCCCACTGGATACAAATTCGGCACCAAACGCTATGAATTGCAAGTATGCAGACAACCTTTCACGGAGCCCTCAATATCAACACGTATACTCAGACAGGTTTAGTATGTTAGTTCAACTGATCAACGTTCAGTCAATTGAGCTAGACTTGAATACATGCATACATATGTACATAACTATGTTCAAATTAGAATTGATATGGTAAAGTAATTTAGCCCTGTTTTTTATGGGAATCCTGCCTCTGTCTAGCCGAATTCCATTTTTCCAACGCTGTAGTGGCATGCATAAACAACAGCAAATCAATGATGTACATATGTATGTATGTCTATTTGTTGGGCTTCATATGAATTCGGCACATTGTTTTCGCGAAGTTGATAAATTAGCAAGTGCGTAAAGGCTGAGTTTTTTGGCTTATACAAAGTGGAATTGCGTTACTAAATTCAAAAAAAAAATCTTTAAAATAACAGAATAGTGCAGGTGTGTTTAAAAAAGCCTAAAGCTAAAAGAAATTTGTCAAGAGAAACGAGAGCGGCAAGGACGATGGCCCGTAATCGGAGAATAGTAGCGGCGGCGCGAATAGAAACGATGCCTGCAATCGGAATTAGATCTGTGTTTATTTATCGACCTCAAATCAATTATAGAGGTGATTTTTACAATAAAAGTCTATCTACACATAACAGTGCCGTACCTATCAGTGTCAGTGAAAAATATAATATCGTTGCCCCAGTCCCAAAAAGAGTTGTTCAGACCGGCCCGCACAGTGCCGTTTTTTACCGTCAGCGCTGCTTCAGTGTTCGTTCCATAATTTTGTTATACACTCTAAAACTGCATGTAAAACTGCAACTGAAAAGTGTTTATTTTCAAACAAAATCTGTGTAAGTATACGCATAAGATGTTCAACAGTTTTAACGCAAAAATACATTCCCTACTAAAAATAAAAACTAAGAACATTTTATGTGTACTTTGGCTCTACGCGACCAATTCGGTATGTAAAAGTAAACAGGCAGTCTTTAATTTTATTAACAAGGTGTCTTAATTTGCAAACATTAGGAGAGAAAACTTGTAACCTCTCCTAATATGCGTTAATTTAAACAAAAAACTTTTAGAGCGAATTTTTAACATTTTGTGTGTAATGTAATTGTGAATACTAAGAAAATTCTATAGAAATTTTTGTAGTTAAGTTTAATTAATGATTTAACTATACTTTAAAATAGTTAAATTAACGGCCCTAAGGGCCAAATTCACAATGCTGTACTGAAAATCGTTAGTTAACTGCCGATTCTGAGTTAACTATGCACTGTGAATTTGGCCATAAGTGTTTAGAATTCAACAAACGAATTTCAAGTTTGTTCTACGCCAAACACATGGTAAGTAAAAGTTAAAAAGCAGTATTTAAATTGATTAACACGGTCTGCTAATTTGCATACATTAAGAGAGGAAACTGGTTACCTTTTTTAATATGCTTAAATTTAAACAACAATTTTTTAGAGTGTAGGCAAAGATTTGTTTGTGTATTTTGCTGACGAGCTGATGGTATTCTATTGCAAGTTCTGTTTGATATGGAGGGAAAATTAAACGAGATGGTACGAAATTATCCAGAATTATATAATTTGACAATAATTGCCAATTGCTCATTAGTAAAATAAGTCATCTTGGTTTCTATGAAAGTACTGAAAGTACCGGACGACATACTACGGATGTGTGTGAATTGGTATCACTGATCGATGCTGATTGGCAATGATACAGAACTGATACGGCACTGATTTGTGAAGATAGATCTTAACTTTTATTGAAGTGAAACTTCTTTAGCGGCGGTTGGTTGGGTGGGAGTAAGTTGGCAAATTCAGCGGAAATTGCACACGGAAATGGTGCAACGGAAATGATGCAACGGAAATGGTGCAACGGAAATGGTGCAACGGAAATGGAGCAACGGAAATGGTTGGGGCTGAAACAAGTACTTCCTGTGTGTATGCAACGGACATCATGCAACGGAAATGGTTGGGCCTGAAACAAGTACTTCTTGTGTGTATGCATATGGTATGAATTTAACAAAAACTTGCTAATAAAAGGTTAGAGGATAACACTCAGAAATAACAATACAAGATTGAAAGTAAAGGTGAGTACGTACATAGATAAAGAAAATTATAAAGGTAAAAATAAAAACAAAAACAAAAGCAAAGATGTGTAAAGATAAAGGTGAAAAGGAAGACCAAGGTAAATATAAACACTTTACTTATATATATAAGGCAAAGGTGAAGGGGAATATGTTGATGAAGAAAATGAGAAACATAAAAGTAAACACAAAGATGAGGATAAGGATACCGATAAAAGTAAAGATGAAGATAGGGGAAGAAAATTAAAATAAAGGTAATTAAAGAGGAAAGGATATAGAGAGAGACACAGAGACTAAATCTGGGAACTATTTTGGGATTTTAGAGATTTTCGAGATTCTCGAGACTTATCGATTAAATAATCGATATTTTTATTGTCTTTGTTCCCGAAGTTTATCGATTTTGTTATCGATATTTATCTTCTTTGTTATCGATTTTGTAATCGATATTTATCGATATTTATCGATTTTGTTATCGGTATTTATCGATTTTGTTATCGATATTTATAGACTCTGTTAGCGATGTTTATCGATTTTGTTATCGATTTTCTTATCGATATTTATCGATCTTGGTATCGATATACATCGATTTTGTTATCAATATTTATCGATTTTGTTATCGATATTTATTGGATTTATTATCGATACTTATTGATTTTTATCGATTTTATTATCGATATTTATCGATCTTGTTATCGATATTTATCGATCTTGTTTTTGTTATCGATATTTATCGATTTCTAATCGATTTAGCTACCAATGGTGTTATCGATGTTGCTGATGAAATTTTTATCGAATTTGTCATCGATTTTGCTATCGATATTTTGATGGGCGTTATATCGATAGAGTATGAAGATAATGGAAAAACAGAATAACATGAATGTTATTAAAACGAACAGTGGTAGAGGTAGGTAGGTAGGATTGATAGAAAAAAGCGAAAAAATATAACCTTAAGCAAAAGCAGATGTCTGTATGTATAGATAGATAAGTAACGTAAGTTTCACTTCTACAGTGTGGCCCAGGCGCACTTACTTTTTTTTATTATTACCAATCGATTACAATACAATTAGGGGATTCACAAGACGTGTTAACCGTCGTAAAATCTTAAGATTAACATCTTTTTTAATTAAAATGGTTTTAGGGGATTTCTAACTAAACCGAAATTCTTTTAAACTGATAAAGAATATATAATTAGCCAACCCTCCAACCATTTTAACCGCTATTTTACATAAACAAGTGTTAAGCTTAAGATTTTACGACGGTTAACACGTCTTGTGAATCCCCTAATTATATGTACATACATATGTACTAGGATAACAATGGCCGGCCAGATGAATTATGGATACTAATAAAGGCAAAATTCTTCNTCTTTGTTCCCGAAGTTTATCGATTTTGTTATCGATATTTATCTTCTTTGTTATCGATTTTGTAATCGATATTTATCGATATTTATCGATTTTGTTATCGGTATTTATCGATTTTGTTATCGATATTTATAGACTCTGTTAGCGATGTTTATCGATTTTGTTATCGATTTTCTTATCGATATTTATCGATCTTGGTATCGATATACATCGATTTTGTTATCAATATTTATCGATTTTGTTATCGATATTTATTGGATTTATTATCGATACTTATTGATTTTTATCGATTTTATTATCGATATTTATCGATCTTGTTATCGATATTTATCGATCTTGTTTTTGTTATCGATATTTATCGATTTCTAATCGATTTAGCTACCAATGGTGTTATCGATGTTGCTGATGAAATTTTTATCGAATTTGTCATCGATTTTGCTATCGATATTTTGATGGGCGTTATATCGATAGAGTATGAAGATAATGGAAAAACAGAATAACATGAATGTTATTAAAACGAACAGTGGTAGAGGTAGGTAGGTAGGATTGATAGAAAAAAGCGAAAAAATATAACCTTAAGCAAAAGCAGATGTCTGTATGTATAGATAGATAAGTAACGTAAGTTTCACTTCTACAGTGTGGCCCAGGCGCACTTACTTTTTTTTATTATTACCAATCGATTACAATACAATTAGGGGATTCACAAGACGTGTTAACCGTCGTAAAATCTTAAGATTAACATCTTTTTTAATTAAAATGGTTTTAGGGGATTTCTAACTAAACCGAAATTCTTTTAAACTGATAAAGAATATATAATTAGCCAACCCTCCAACCATTTTAACCGCTATTTTACATAAACAAGTGTTAAGCTTAAGATTTTACGACGGTTAACACGTCTTGTGAATCCCCTAATTATATGTACATACATATGTACTAGGATAACAATGGCCGGCCAGATGAATTATGGATACTAATAAAGGCAAAATTCTTCCCCTGAAGAGGTTTTCCGATTTGAGTTTCAATACGGTTTCTCCTTAACTTTGATGCAAAATTACTCACGAGGAGTAGCGAATCACGCCGAATATTTGGTAGTACGAGTATATGTACATATGTATCTGAAATTATGCCGCTATCGCATTTACTAACACCCTTATTCTGCAACTCTTTCGTATTCGGATTTTGCTATGAATCGTAGAAATAGTATGCTGCAACGAAAATTCGTAACAATGACATGCCTAAAAACGAAACGAAAACAATTCTGTGTCGGAGGCGAGATAAAAGATGTAAATCGACGTGTGTCTGCAGGAAATATTAGTGGTGTTCATTTAAACAGATAAATTTGCCTTTCGCATATACGTATATTTTTATCCACTTATATAAACGAGCAAAACAATATCTTTGTTGCCCCTTATCGAGAAACTTGGGTCCGGTTTAGTTATTTGTACAATGAATTTCGGTTGTTGGGTCCAAACGCATAACCCGAATCCAAAAACTTTAACATACGCGCGTAATCAAAGGATTCACATTTTATTTAAGATAAATGTTTCAAATTTCCTACCACTAGCTTATTAATAAACTCGATGTGGGTTCTGCGCAAAAATACTATGGACGGCGTAGCCGGAGTGATATGCACAAGATATGTTGTATACCTTTGACATGCGGAAGCCCCTCTTCCCCGCAACACAGAGAGGAGAATTCTACTTAGTAAGGGTTATATTCCTAAGCGCGGCCGAAGGCAGAAGCAAGCGCAACAGGTGGTGGACCTAACAAAGTGCATGTTTTCAATGGCTAGGAAGAAGCTGTTATTGCATTAACTGGATTGAGAACCAAAGCTTCAGGCATAGGAGGAGTTCTGGCTTGTGGTTCAACAATTCAACCAGAAGCTGACATAGATGCGCCCATGGTTACTATGCTCGACAGCTCCGCATACCTTTGTGAATCCATTGCCATAGCGCCCTCTTACTCTGCTGCTATAATTGCAGATGCATCAGAACCCATAGTTCTCCTCAAAATATGTAAAATTAACCATTTTTACAATAAACAAACACATGCTGAGTGTTTTTTTATTTCTTTTCCACTTTGTTTTCCTTCATTCAGCTATCTTCGAAAAACAACTGATAGCTGGCAATGCTGCACATATTTCCGCAAGGGTTGCAGCATGTGGATTTTTAGTTTTTCGTAGCGTAGCTACGAATTACGAATTACGAAAATTCGGGTTCTAGAATAAGTTGTTAAGAACAAAATGAGTAGCACAGTTTTTGTGCTGGCAGTGGTCTGCATTCGTAATATTGTTGACTTGCAATTGACCAAAGACGTATGCAGATATTAAATAAAGCGCACATTTTTACTCGTTCATAAATATTAAAGAAGTTCACTGAATATTGTTAATATTCTTTTTCTTGTTTTTTTAATGCATGTAGGATAGGGCTTCCAGATGTCCAGGTTTTCCAGGATTTGTCCTGATTTAAACAAATTGTCCTGGTGTCCTGGTCCACACTTAAATTGTCCTGTTTTTTAAGTTCAATGCAGACACCCATCTAATTTTTAGCAGATTTTTGCTTTGAAAAAATAAGGTAGGCTTTCTGTCATTAGTAGTCGAAAATTGATAATGAAAAGTTTTGTCTAACATGTTGAACAATATCTGATGAGTTTACCTTCTTTCTGTTTAGTTTATTGGATTAAAATCTAATTTTGTATCTGCAGGCAAATGCCAAAAAAGTGGAAGTACCTGAACAGGTTAAGAAGCTAAAATCTCTTCCAAAAAGGCCTTTCTGAAAGTCATCCCTTCTCCCTTCCTTTGTTTGTATGGAGTGGCAAAAATTGAAGGGCTTCTGCTTTCGCTACTCAAACAAGAGCTTCCAGAAGGGCTTTTGTAGAACGTACTTCTGAAGGCCTTTTGAAGAAGTTCTTCTAAAGCTGTTTTTGTTTCATAAAAATCATACTTCTTTAAAGAATTTAAATATTTAAGGTTCAGATCAA
The DNA here is from genome assembly GCF_001687245.7 of Rhagoletis zephyria. Taxonomy (NCBI): domain Eukaryota; kingdom Metazoa; phylum Arthropoda; class Insecta; order Diptera; family Tephritidae; genus Rhagoletis; species Rhagoletis zephyria. The sequence goes on from NW_016159480.1 coordinate 25,038, forward strand.
ATATATTTTATTGAGACTAAAAATACTAATTGAATCCTATTTGTAATGCTAAATAATATAAACATATGTATACTTAAGTACATTCACGTAAAGGCCAGTATGAAGCTCTCTAGAAAAGCAAAAACTCCATATAAGTAAAATGACGTACAAGAAATGGCTAAGAAATTTTCTTGTGTAAAATTTTCTTGAGGCAGTAAGCAGGTCTTCATAAATTTGCTACGCTTTCTACTACGGTTTTCTAAAGTGTTTTGTGAAAAAAGAGCACAAGGCAACCCATGCTTGCAACAGAAATATACATATGCCCGTTCCATTATTTCTTGAGGAAAGAGTGAGGCAACAGGGTGGTGAAGTATCAGATGTCAAAATTCCTTGGACACAAACACGAAATAATGCCAATATTTTTCTTGACCGTTGTCTTGAGGGCTGTATACTGACTTTAAAGTGTAAATAGGAAACCGCTTTCTAGGAAGCATTCAGGGATGCACTTTTTCAGTACTTATAAGGTAAGTTCACTTTAGACAGCCTACCTAAATTGTCTTTAGGTTATGCATATACAAAATGGCAAAAGTGATCATGAAGCGCATTTTGGATATGTGGAAATTTACTAATGGTGGTAAGGCAAGCATTCAAGACCACGTTAAAAGCGCCAAACATGTTTCCAAGTTACGTCACCGTCAAGAGAAATTTGTTTTTTTTTTTTTATTAAAAAAATTAGAACTTGAGCGTTCCATCATCATCAGTCATTCAGTTTTACGGATTGTGCCACAAAACTACATTGCATACAATATCAGAAAATACTTCGGAAATAATGCAACGCCAGAACCAAAGAAACTGTATTTATAGGGATTAAGTGTCCTCTTCGATGGGTTCAGGATTATGGCGGCCCTAATGTAGGAAGAAAATACTCATATATAATGGAATATATGATCGTTTCTTCGTTTATTTTTGTACAGAATTGAACATAAATATCATAAATTTATTTAAGTTTACATATTTTAATAGATTAAATAAAATGTCTGATAATCAAGCTTTTGTTGCTGAGCAGATTGCTAACGGTATTTACACCTTGTCACATCGACACAAGGGCAGATCTTGTCTGGAACAAACTGTCGGAAGTCTTTAAAGAAGTAGAAGCTGTTGTGGAAGGGTTAGTATACAGCCGTACATGCTGTAAATGCGCAGGTAATCGAACATCTAATTTGTGTCGGCACAAATGTTGTCATAAGGGCCACAAGTTTTAAGAACTGTCACAGCAGACGATAAGCAAAAAGCTCGCGACACATTTACAGCATGGTTCGTTAAAGTGCCAGTTTAAACTTAGATTAAGTAAACGGTGTTTAAATTGAACAGCTGGCTGACATTTGACTGGCTGATCTTAGTTTAAACTAGCCACTGAAAAACCGGCCCTAACTGCCTGATCCATCAGCATTTCGCTCAACGTCCATAAGTCGCCAGATGAAAAAATAAATGAATTAAAACCTGAAATAACTGAAGTGGTTAATAGCGGCAGTGGTCCGACAATTATGTAAAACGAAACTTTTTAGGTGTCACATTGCATTATTAAAAAGATTTTAAGCTATTTGACATAGTTGTAGGACTGAAATCATTGGACTTTGAAAGATCTACAGGAGATAATATTTTAGTAAAATTAAAGAGTTTTGTGAGTTTAGTGTGCAAAATATTGAATCAATAAAATTTGTAACAATAGGGGAAAAAATGATGTAAAATCTTTATAAAATACCACACGCTTTAACTGCTTATTTGCAAACGTCCTAAATAAATAAGTCCTTTGATGAAACAACAGAATTAACCGAAACTCTCCAGTCTTGTAAAATATTTTAAAAGGGCAAATATTCAGCACAGGTTGCCAACTTCCCTTATAAGTCAATGCCCTACATGATGGAATTGTAACTATACAATGTTAAAATCTATTGAAGAAAACTGGTTGTTCATCCGCATATTAATATTTCAATTCTTAAACTCCTGCTTGAGCTTTGTAAGGACTTTGAAATTATTTAAAAAAAAAATCAACTTTGTAGTTCTCCCTCTTTGTATTTTTTACCTTCAATACAAAAAAAAAAATAATAAATTTCAAGGGGCGTGACACCTCCCATACAAACTAAAGTTTTCACACAACATATCTCCGGAGGTATTCATCGTAGAGTGCTGCAACTTAATATAGAGATATATAATATCAACGCCGAACTCATGAAAAAAATGGGAGTTATTGAAAAAGAGGGAGGGGCACCTCCCATACAAACTGAATTTCTCACATTAGAATGTGTATGTGGTGTGATAAATTCAGTTTGTACGGTAGGTGCCACGCCCCCTTTTTAAACAACTCCCATTTTTTCCATAAGTTTAGCGTTGGTATTATATATCTTTGTACTAAATTGCAGCACTCGAAGATGAATACTTCCAGAGACAAGTTGTGTGAAAACTGCAGTTTGTATGGGAGGTTCCCTCCTGATATATCGAAATTGCTTTTGATCTATTATCATCCTTGGATAGTCTGGAGTCGATGCCCAAAATTTCAAAAATATCGGTACAGCTGTTCTCGAGTTTTTCGAACAGAAAAAAACGAAAAAACGGCTTGCAAAATATATATTAGTATAAATAACAAATGAAATACATTTTTTAATAAAATCTATCCTCTGGCAAATGTTTATGAATAATTTTTTAACCCTTCGTCTGACACATGAGCCCAGCCAGGCCTTTTCCATTTTCAAATTACAAAAAATGGTACTTTAAATGTAGCTAGAGGCTTGAAATTTCAGGTACCTTACTAAAGTTTAGTGAACTACCAATCTATAAAAAATCATGTCGGTATCATAGATATAAAGCTAGATATATAGAATTTTGATTAATACATCACATTCGTAGCACATAGGTCTGGCTGGACCCACATATATTCCTATGTAATTTTTACCTAAAATGAAGGAATGCAACCGTTTTTCAAAGTTTTCTTTTAAATTTTTGAATTATCATGACAAGAGATGATGCAACGGAATGCAATAGAATATTACCCCATTATAATTTTACTCGCCTCCAAAGCTCTTCCATGTTACTCGGAGCTCTTTTGTGCTATGCTAATCCTCTCTTGACCACAGCGCTCAATTTTTCGATGGCGTTCAGGTCTTCGGTTTGTGCTGCCCACTGCATTAGCATAGCCCAAGCGAACTCCAGTAACATAGAAGAGCTTTGGAGGCGAGTAAAATTATAATGGGGTAATATTCCAAGCGAAATCATAGAAAACCTAGTAGAGAGCATACCCAGACGTATGAAAATCGCTATTAAAAGCAAAGGAGTATCCACAATCCTCTTGATATATACCTCCTAAAATCTCAAAAGAGAAAAGTTCAAAACTGAGTGAAGAGAGTTGCCTTGCGTTTTTGCGGAGAATCACTTGTTAATTTTTCTGTATACTAGGCTTTATATCTTAAATAATAAAGACAAATTGCTGAAAAGTTCAAAGCAATCTGCTTAAATATTATTAAAAAAGTTGGTTTTGATCTCCAGTGTATTTAAATAATTAAATAAAAAAAGAAAGCCCTTAAATTAAGTAAATATTTGAATAAAATACAGTAAATAAGTTTAACTGAACAAACGTCGCACATAATTTCAATATAAAAGTATACAATTTGCATATGGGTCCAGCCAGACTCATGCGTACCGAATGTGCCAATCGAAACATGTGTCTGACGGAGAGTTAAATAATTGCAGACATTTGAAATTAATTGCAAGTATTTTCCAGTGTCGGCCGCTGTGGTGTAGTGGTAAGCAGTGCGCGCTTTCACTCGTCAGCACCTGGGTTCAAGCCCTGGTCATAGCAACATCGCAAAAAANAAAAACAGCTTCTCATAAAAATACAATCGCCGTTCGGAGTCGGCGTAGAACTGTAGGTCCCTCCGCTTTGTGTGAGAACATCAAGGCGCACGCCACAACTCGGAGGAGAAGCTCGGCCAAACACTAACATATGTGTAAGCGCCAATCTATTATTATTATTATTATTTTCCAAAAAAGTGGAAGCATTCAAACGTAAATTTTTTTTCCATTCATTTTTGAACATAGATAAATAAAAAACCAGAGCTTTTATAAAAGATCGCCACGGATAGATCGACGCTAAACCTAATTATCTTTTATTTAAAATAAAAGAAACTTGAAATCGGTTCATATTTGGGCTCTGAAAATTATTTTGTCCACAGCAACATTTTCTGCACCACTGTGCGCCGCAAAATACTGTGGTGATGTGCATGACGCACCGGCTGTTTTAACTGAGAAGGCGACTGAAAATTTCACAAACTACAAAAATGACTAAAGGGCAGCGTTGCCATTTTAGCCGTTTTCCGGCTAGATTTAGCCGGTTTTGATAGCAACTAGCCGGAGAAAATTCGATCTAGCCGGCAGCCGATTTGTTAGCCGGTTTGTAAAAAAAGTTAGCCGTTTTTAGCCGATTTTACTATTTGCCTAATTTTCAGGTGCAAAAAGTAAACAAGTTGTTCGAAAGCAATAATGC
>NW_016159480.1:29563-37392 GCF_001687245.7 Rhagoletis zephyria
CGCTATTTTATATATAAGATACGGTTTAAAACGTGAAGAAAAATGCTGCCATAATTTTACTGTAGATGACGATCTCTTAAAATTAATGAATTCAGGTGATATATACAATAGTGATTCATTTGATGATGAGGAATATACACTCGATATAAATTAATGGTGTTAACTAGTCTTTCGTTTCTTGCGATTTATTTAAATAAAGCATGTGAATTTTCACTAAAACATTTTAGCCGTTTTTTGCCAGAGTCTATGTGAAATTTCACTAAAACATTTTAGCCGTTTTTAGCCGCTTTTTTTTGCCAATCTAGCCGGTCGGCCCAAAAAGTTCTGGCAACACTGCTAAAGGGCATAATAACATCAATCAGCCGCAGTCGAGTGGTTTGTGTGACATCAAGGCACACACCGCCAATCGGAGAAGAAGCTCGGCCAATCATTTTGAACTTTGCACAGATTGCTTTGCAGAGCACAGTAGGCGTACTAACCTAAATGGTAATACAAGCTTTGTGTCCAATTTGCCGTCAAATTGTTCGACAATCGACGAAAGTATTTATTTCAATTTTCACATTTTCGTGTACCTTTTTTTGTTGAAACTTTGAATCCAATTTGCTTTGTGTCCAATTTGCCGTCAAATTGTTCGACAATCGACGAAAGTATTTATTTAAATTTTCACACTTTCGTGTTCCTTTTTTGTTGAAACTTTGAATTATTTAATTTTCATACACATATATGTACATACATACATATATATTAAATATATGCATTGAAGTTTGTTAATTTCCATTTCTTCGTATAATAAAGAAAATCAGATATTTAGTTCAATGTTATTATATTAGTTTTTATTTAGAACAGGGGGTTTTTGATGTATTTTAAAATGGAGACAAGAGCCGCAATAAAGATGAAATAATGCCCGCGGGCGTTATTGTCATATCGAAAGGGAAATAATACCCACCGGAAAAAGGCAATAAAGCCCGCGAGCTTAATTTCTTTTTCGAAAAGGCAATAACGCCCGCGGCTTTTGTTTATTTTTTTAGGAAATAAAGCCCCTTGGCGTTATTTCCGCGGGGGCGTTATAAGGCATTTTTGAACCGAATCCTGAAATAGGGTGTTCTTCAACCAAATTCTGATATCAATAAAATTCTGAAATAGGGCATTCTTCATTAAAATTCTGAAGTAGGGCGTTCCTAAAATGTTTTCTGAGATAGGGCGTTTTTGAGCTGGCTGCCGAGATAGGTCGGTCTTCCACTCAGCCATCGAAATGTGCTCCTCGAATCAAATCACATGCATCCAGATATAAAAATAAAAACTGGTTCATAGGCATGTCATTTTTATGAGCTGTTAATGCGCCAAATTTCCGAATACGTGACAAATACAGGACACTGCAAATTTTAAGTTGCAATAACACATATTTGAATAAACTTTACGCAAATACTTTAAATATAGATTAATGAATTTTATAAATTAAAGAAGCAACTTTGAATGAACTCCTCCAAAAGGCCTTCTGAAGTATTCCTATAAAACTTCTTCTGGAAGGCCTTCTATTGGTAGCGAAAGAAGAAGCCCTTCAATTAATGCCAGTCCATACAAAAAAGAAAGGAGAAATGAATGTAAAGTGGAAGGCCTCTTGACTCTCAGGCTATTCAGAAGAGCTTTTAACTCCTGAAATTATCTACTGGGTTATAAAATGATATATATTTAATACAGCCATGCACGGCGAACATTTTGGCAAGCACGATCACAACTCGCATTCGTCTTTTTTTTCTGTAGTCCCGCAAAGCCCGCGGATCCCGCATGTGTAATCCCTCATTTCTGATCCCGTGTTTGCGGGACCCTGCATATGTGGGATTGGATTCCCTAATTGTTAGGAATATAATTGACATATGGGTCCAAAATTTAAGACTGCCTTATTTTTGTATCCACCAGCTGCCAACAAGTAGCAAAATGATCTTATGGAAATAAAAAGTTTTTGTGTTTCATGTGTTCGTAATTTAGATAATTGCAAAACAAGTTCCACATCACCCCAAGCTTCATTAATAACTCCATCGGATGCTAATTTGTCTTTAGTAGCTTCTGATCCGACAAGCTCAAATGTACTTTCAGCCAGACCATCACAATCCCACCAACAGGATATTGGGCCTCATGCATAAAAAGTGAGCTTAAGCTCAGACTACATTTTTGCACTGATGAGGTGAGCAGTGTTGCCAGGTCTTCGGCATGAGAAAACGGCCCTCTTGGTCTGAAAAAAAACGTCATTTCCTACCCAAAAACATCTTTTTCAAATGAATGTACAAAAAATTTGTCAGATTAAACTTTTATCGTAAACAAAGGTACATATCTACGTAAGGTATATTAAAATGTCATTTCGACAGAGCACATTTAGAATTCATTGTAAACTGCTTTGAGATCGTTATTTTAAAAATCATTTTATACATACCTACGGTGACTCCTGCTCTGAAAATATTCAACGCGGGCCGCGATGCTGGTAACAGAGGAAGAGGAAGGCCTCCTCTGCGTTGGAAAGACCAGGTGGAGAAGGACTTGGCTTCACTTGGCATTTTCAATTGGCGTCAGTTAGCACAGAAGAGAAATGACTGGCGTGCTGTTTTGGACTCGGCCAAAATCGCTTAGGCGGTTACAGCGCCAAATAAGAAGAAGAAGGAGAACGGTGGCCATATTTATGGCAGCCGAATACGGAACAAAAAATAATTTTGCCAATTTTTTCCACAATAGCTACCTCTTTCAATGATCCTAGATTTATTAGTAGTGATGTGCTGAGTCGATACTTTTAAGTATTTATCGATACTCGGTACCGATTTAAAAAGTATTCAATACTTTCGATACTCTGTACCGAAATATTTAGGTCTCTAATTAAAGCGCAGATAGGTTAAATATATGAGAAAAAATGTTTCAGAGGAGACTCGCTTAACAAAAGCCGAAGGTTGGGGCCAAGAGAGCTTTTAATATTAATTCAAATATAAAATTTACGTACATATTTATATATGTCCGTTCGTCGTTATAATGCAGAAAACCTTTACTTGTCTGGAAATTTTGGTTCTAGATGAATCAGACGGCATTACCTTTGTAAGCCTGAAAGGCTTTTTCATCCGTCAAAGCATTTTTCTTGAACCTTGGATCTAAATACTAGGGCGAAAACTGATAACATAATATTTTACTGTTGGGATAAGTTATAGTTTTTTAGCCAATATTGTAAAAATTAGTATTCACATTTTTTTCGAAACTTGAAGTATATAAAACGGCGAAGGTTTAATGTAAAAAATCGGTATTGGGCACCGAAAAGGAAGTATTGAGTACCGAAATCTTGTTGAAGTATTGGGTACCGAGTATTGGGCACCGACAATACAGCACATCACTATTTATTAGCTCTGTATTTTTCGATCTTTTGTGAAAGCAGCACATAATTTAATATTCAGTTGTAACACCACACATTTAGATGGTGCTCTGAAATAACGACACAATTCAAAATTCAAAAAATCGAATCCCTTCCTACTGTTAAGTGGCTTATGTCTTTATTCCTTGTCTAATCCATGTCTAATTTTCACTAAAGTAAGAAGTAAGAAATACTGCAGTCAGTCGTAAGGATTCGACATGGATCAAATAAGGATTGGAGACATGAGCCACCTAACAGTAGCATGAGATTATATTTTTCGAATTTTGAATTGTGTCGCTATTGCATAGGACCATCGATTTGCAGAATATTTTTCTATAACTTTGTACTTTGTGCTCATACGTTCAGCAAAAATTTTTTGGCGTAGTTTCGCCTAATGAATATCTTCACAAAATTTGGAAATTGCGTACCCGAGAAAACACAGAAAAAAAAGCTTATTTATTATGTTTTTGGTTATGGAATCCATATACATAAACAAAGTTTGAAATTTTAGAGTAAAATAAAAAAAATCACAATTTAAAGACAAAATTCTCGAGAGTAGTAAAATCAGCTGCTCTACTGCCGCTACCTGTTCAATATGCTTTGCTCCACACAGAATATTCAACGTGAAATGCGTTAAAAAACTTTTAAAAAGCTAAATACTAATGAAATTTTTTTAGAAATTTGAACAATGATCATTAACTCACAAATACCCAGTTTTTCTTCGCAAAATTATAACTACAGAACCATCTACATATGTGCTCCTCGACTCAAATCACAAGCGTCCAGATTGAAAAGAAAAAACAGATTCACAGGCCTCTCATTTTTATAAGCCGTGAAGGCGCCAAAATACCGAATACGGGACAAATACGTGACATCAAAAGAAATACAGAACATTTGGCATCCCGTATGAAATAAATTAATTACCAGGACAATTGACAAAAAAAGAGGACAGTCCCGTATAATACAGGACGGATGGTCACCGTATACATACTCTTGTGATCAGCTGATTAAGTCATCAACATATCGATCGATTTTGGCTGTTTCTCTTTTGTTTATTTAATGTTTATTATTTTTCCATAAAAGGCAAGCTCATTATATAACAAACAAAATATAAATCCACATTTCAAACTTTATGCAAAAATTATAAAAAATCTGCAAAGTTCCAGCTAGATTTTTTATTCAGATTTTTAAGAATTTTTTTGAGTAAGCAGTTTGATAGCCCATTGAATTTCAGGGCAATAATGTGCAAGTTTAACGGGGCTACATAATAGCATTGATTATTAATAATTTTTTTTTCTGTAGACATTTGGTTAGGGGGTTGGTTGTCGAAAATGCTAAATTACGTTCTGCTAAGAAGGAGCATAGCAATATTTCAGCCTTTTTTGCGTTCATTACATTTTCAAGGAAGTCTTAAAAAAGTCGCCTACTTTCTTCTGACCTTTTATGTTGCTACAGCTTTTTTGATGATTTTGCGAGCGTGCGTGTTGCAATAGATCACCTCTTTCTGATTTGGCTTTTCACGTGCAATTGCACACATTACAATAAGCCTCGTAACCTCAAGTGTTTACACAACCAGCCTTTGAACACGGGATCCTTAGTCCACGAATCAAAAAAAAAAACAAGTAAGAGCAGCGCTGTCTTCGGCTATGCCGAAGGCTTCATACCTTTCATGAACATCTGCAAATTTTACTTTGACNGTACGCTTGGTTTGCATCATATTTAAGTCACCTGCGTCCAAAGAATAAATATCTTTTGAAGCAGCTGCTGCAAAAAACAAAGCTTGTAAAGATTTATTAAGAAAATAATTCAAAATCAGTTCTACTTATAAGATTTAGTAACAGAAAAATTACCGGGAAGTTAAAAAACGCCATTTTTACACAAAAACGCTGGAGGTGAGCTCAAACTCAAGAATTTGTACTGAAAGTGGAGTCGGAGCTTAAGCTCACTTTTTATGCATGAGGGCCATTGACCTCATTTTCTCAGACTTATTGGGAGAATCACCACTAGAAACTCCAGAGAGGCCTCTAGAAGAAGTAGAGGTGTACAGCCATAGTTGCCAACTTAGTGCTTTAAGCACTAGATTTAGTGCTTTTTGAAAATTAAAACGCCAAAAATAATGGTTTAGTGCCTAGTGCCCTTTTTAAAGCTTTTTTCCTGAACTAAAATTTCTGAATTTACAAGAATCTACAAATTAAAATGCAAACCATGATTGATAAAAAGATGAAGTTGCAAACCCACGTTCTTGCGTTTTTGTTAAATTGTATTCGCGTTGAAAATGCTAGCACGCAGATAAGTTAAGTATTTATTTTTTATTTTCTTGATTATTGTTTGATTACACAGTTCGAAAAATTTTAACTTTTCTTGCCACCTGAGTGGAACCGTTTTGTGTAGATTTTTCGGTGCTGAATCCAAATCTAGCTGCAGAATTTCTCTATCACGTCACGCCTCTAAGTGTAAAAACACGGTTTTTCACAATATTTGAGGTTATATTATAAAACAACAAATATTTTTGCTCATTTCTACTTAGGGTATCATTAAGTATTACTCTTCCCCTTTAAAATTCAATTTCGTTTGTTGCGATTCGATTGTTCCTTCTCTAGATGTACTAGTTTCGCAGGCATGAATGTCTAGTTATTTATACATGTAAATATTGTTTATTTTTTTACGTTTGTTTACCACAAACTGTTATGAAAAAGAGTATCCTTTGATAAAAAAAAAATTTAGTGCGGTAAAACGCTCTTTTTTCCAAGGTTTGGTGCTTTTTGAAACTGAAAAGTTGGCAACACTGTGTACAGCCGAGAAATTGTTAAATTAACTGAAGATTTTGAGTTATTTGAATGGTGGAGAATGAATGCAAAAAAATATCCCTGCTTGTCAAAATTCGCGTAGCAAATTCATTCTATTCCTGCAATTAGTGCAGCAGCGGAGCGTACTTTTACGTTGGCAGGAAATATTTTAACAGAAAAGCGTAACAGATTAGGGCCGAAGTCAGTTGATAGTCTATTATTTTTACATTCTTGTTATAAAAATTTCAATAAAATATTTAATGTTCTTTAAAATTGCAATTGCACTTTATTATACTAAAAGTTGATGATAGCCCATCTGCATTCCAAAATTTATAATAAAAACATTCAACAAACAACAAATATAGCCAAAAATTGTTAAAATGTGGCAAAACGTATTTATTTTTCCCACACTGTACATATTTATAAAATATCTCGTAATACAAAACGCATGTAATTATGTATAGCTTTTTTTTTGAAATTCTAAATAAAAAGTGTGCCCCTCAGATGAAACTTTGCAGAATTTTTCTGATTTTTATATTATATAGTTTTTGTTTGATAATGAGCTACAATATACTTTTATATAAAACTAACAAGCGTTAAACAAACAAAACAAAAATAATCAAAGCTTGTCAAGATGTCGCGATCCTATTAAATTTCCCGACATTGGGCCGTATGCATAAAAAATAATCAATGGCTTTTACTTAAAATTTCATACCTTTCACTTAAATTTGTTTCAAAAAATCGAGTAAAAGGTCTGAAATTTTAAACAAAAGCATTTGCTTAGGTTTTATGCATACGGCCCATTATATGCGAAATTAATGAAGTAAATTGTAAGTACCTGCAATTGAAATTGTGTAATATGTATAAATATGTTATGTTGTGTAAGTGAAATAAAAATGAATTGAATTAAAAGAAAATAAATTTACATACATGCATTTAAATTTGACTAAATGGCCATATTTATTATTTTTTTTGTAACATACATATGCAGATTAGACTGCATCACTCCCCATACAAAAAAAAATCGGTACTGTTTTTCCATTGGAATTATAAAATCTATTACATATAAAAATATTTCGAAAAAATATTAAGATTTAAGCGAGCTGGACCGATTTGAAAATACTTCCAAAAATGGGGTTTTTTATGAATAAAAATAGTTTCTTGAAAATGTTTTTTGAAAAAATCCCCTCTAATGATAAAACGGTTTTCACTTAAAAAATTTACACAAAAATATTAAAAAAATATAAAAAAAAAATTTGAACGGAATCGTAGTAATGAGATTTTTGATGCTTTTTTAACTTTTTTCAAAGATTGGTATAAGAAAAACTTGAATAACTGAACCTAAACTCTTCTGATTTAGACTTGTGAGTTATCATTGGAAACGTATTTTCTCACCCTTATTATTTCTTTGCTAATAAGCTCATTCAAAGGATGAAAGGGAAAGTTAGGATGAACGAACATCATTGAATATTACCCTTATTTAATAAGTTGCGGTTGAGTACGGACGTGTTCTTTATTCGCTCCATAAAAAATCATATTTATCGTGTAACTAATAATACTTAACCATCGAAAGACACACTAAACCAGGGCACCCTGAAATTGTGCATATGGAAACTGTGCATACGAAATAATGCATATGAAAAAAACCGAAATAATGCATA
>NW_016159480.1:38688-39792 GCF_001687245.7 Rhagoletis zephyria
AAAACCGAAATAAAGCATACATGCACAGTTTCGGTTGAAACCGAAATAATGTCTAAATGCACAGTTTCCATATGCGCAATTTCGGTGCCCCTAAACCAGGCATGCCCATCGCCGGCAGAACTCCATAAGCAAGTGCCCTGCGCTGGCAGAATTCTATAGTCAAGTGCCCTGCGCTGGGCATGCTTGCACCAAACTATTATTGGAGTTTTGTGTCGTCGCGAACTGCCCTCAGCAGTATAAAAAATCAAACCGTGATCGCGAAAAATACCTAAATAAACATTAAGACATTGTGTGTATAAGAATAAATAAATTATTGTTTAAATACAAATTACGAACGGTAGTTAAGTTAGTGTTGCTTAATTTGAAAAAGGCTTACTTTATTGAGTCACAACAGTAATTACAAAAATTGCTAAATTATCTTGCGTTAAAAGTCAGCGAAGAACATCCGATCCCGTTGAGCAGAATAAAAGAAGAGGGGAGAGGCATAGAGCCAAAAGTAAATGTCACAACGTCACTTGCACTGGTGTTGGCGTGTAAGCATTCCACTGATAGGCACAGGCTTGCATCAATTCGTAACATTCCGCCCACCTCGTCCAGGACCTGCGACGAAATCTGATGCCTTCCGACCATGTAGGTCTCAGTGTTCTCCCAGAGGTAGTACCACCAGTTTTGATATGGCACGCTTGATGATGGAGGCCGACGTACGAATAGTAGCAACTCTGACGATGTTATCAGATCCTGGGTGCACTTCAATTATGCGACCCAACATCCATTGGGTTGGTGGAGCGCGCTCGTCGCGTACTAAGACTAAGTCGCCGGGTGATAGGTTGGCACTTGTTTGACGCCACTTGCGCCGAACTTGTAACTCGCGCAGATACTCAAAGCTCCATCGACTCCAAAAGTTTTGATAGATTTGCTGCAACTGTCTCCATTTTTTAAGGCGGTTTGTGTTGACATCAAGCAGTGTCGGTTCAGGGACGGAAATTAACGGGCCGCCCACCAAAAAGTGGCCCGGAGTAAGCGCAGCAAAGTCGGTTGCATCATCCGACAAAGCGGATATCGGCCTGGAATTAAGCACCGCCTCAACCTGTTTAAGCACGGTGT
>NW_016159480.1:40621-52991 GCF_001687245.7 Rhagoletis zephyria
AGCCCCGTGCAGGCAGTCATCCATGTAGAACGACTCCTTCAATATCCTTGAAGCTGTTGGGAACTCCGCCTCTTCATCAGTCGCAAGTGTGTGTAGAACCTTTATGGTGAGGTAGGGCGAGCAATTTAAGCCGTAGGTTACAGTCAGCAATCGATATATGGCGGGGTTTCCCCGCTCGTCGCGCCAGATGATACGCTGCATATCAGCGTCAGCCCTGCTGACTAAAATCTGACGATAGCACTTTTCGATGTCCGCCATGAACCCGATTCGATGCATACGCCACTTTAAGATGATTGAGCTCAAGTCGCTTTGGAGCTTGGGGCCGACATGAAGGCAATCATTTAAAGAGACGCCTCCCTTGTATTTCCTCGATGCGTTAAACACCATACGAAGCTTCGTCGTAGAACTTGCCTCCTTATAAACGCCATGATGAGGTATGTAGCACACTGGCTGTGAGTTGTCACTCGCTGGCACTGGTTCCATATGGCCGAGGCTAAGGTACTCGGCCATGAACGCTGCATACATGTCGTTCATCTTTGCATCGTTGCGAAGACGAGCTTGTTGATACGCAAATAACTTGAGCGCGTCTGATTTAGAGTCAGAGAGTTTAGTTAGGTCACAGGACTCTTTGAAGGGATATCGAACTTGATACCGTCCTGAGCGGTCACGGTACACTGTACGTTCAAAGATTTTCTCGCAATAGATCTCATCTTGTGTCATCTTAGAGCAGCTTTCCTCACCATCAATGTTGTTGAATTTCCACATTTGCTGGACCAAGTTGTTGAGCTCAATAGTGGCTGTTGCACAAAAGGTGGTTGCTAGTTGTAGCGTAGATGCGTTGGGCAGGCGCCCGTAGACTACCCATCCTAAATGAGTGTTCTGGGCGATAGAGTCGCTGGTGATTGAGCGCTTGATCTCGCCACGCAAGAGGAGACCGTAGAGATCCGCACCGATGACGACATCAATAGATCCTGGTTCGAAGAAGTTCGGATCTGCTAGTGGCAGACCAAGAAAATCGGCGTACGGCGTTGGATCGACGCGTTTTATTGGCATCAGGTGCCCTAAGCGTGGAAGTACCAGGGCCGAGCAATCGGTATTGAACTCAGGCTCTGTAAGTGAATACAACGAGAAGTGTACTACGCCCTACACTACAGCCACCTATCCCGGTGATGGGTACTTGGAGACGGGTTCTGCGAAGATGTAGTTGTTGAGCTGCAAACTCGCTGATGAAGGAGGCCTGTGATCCGTTGTCCAACAGCGCACGGAGTTGGATGGCATGGCCAGTAGCCGAGCGAGCTCCAATTATTGCAGTGGCAAGCAGGATAGATGTCAGAGTGCATGTGCCGTCGGGTGTTTGAGCTGTATACTCGGACCGCGCATGATGAGCTGCAACAACATTGGGCTGCATGGTGACGCTGTCATGCAATAGCGTATGATGCTTTTGCGCGCACTTTTGGCATGTGTAAGTTGAGGAGCACTCGTTGAGAGTGTGACCCGCCTTCAAGCAATTTTTGCAAAGTTTCGCATTTGAAACGAGCTCCAGTTTTACTGACGATGATTTCTTACGAAAATCAGGGCAGTACATAAGGCTATGCTTACCCACACAGCATGGGCAACGACCAAGATTCGTTTGGTGGCTCCGCACCGCTGGAGTGTTCTGCGGTTTTTGTAACGTATCCTTTGACTTGGACTTGCTGGCTGTACTCATGGCCTCTAACCCTTGAATGCGCTTTTCCAAGAATGTCACCAAAGCACCGTACTCCGGCATTTCGCAGGGAGGGCCAAGGCTCATTTCCCATTCTTTCACGGTGACAGCATCAAGTTTTTCGGTTATTAGGAAAATTAGCCAATCATCCCACTGCGTCGTTGGGCGTCCGAGCTGCTCTAGTGCACGTACCGATTCTGTAGCAGCATCTAAGAGCTTCCGCATAGTCGAGTCGGACTCAGTAGTCATCGCTGGTAGCTTCACAATGTTGCGTAGATATGACTTGACTAGACGTCGCGTGTTGTCATATCTCTGCAAGAGCATATCCCACGCAATCTTGAAGTTTGAGTCTATTACGTACAGACTTCTGAGCATGGTTTCAGGCTCACCCTGTAGGCTGCTTTTCAGGTAGTGCATTCGTTGCACATTGGACAGGGACGCATCGTTGACTATGCATGTGACGAACATATCCTTGAAACTGAGCCACTTTTGGAATGATCCATCAAATTTTGGTAGTTCAATTTTAGGCAGGATTGTAAATGGCGCACTGGCTGGAACTGTGCGTACCAGTGCAGACTGATTTAAACTTCCATTAGTGGGTTCCGCCAATTCATCGATGCAGTCGTTCAGTTCACCCATCGCCTCACAATACGCTGTCTCAATAGCCGCAAAATGTTCCTCTGATAATGCATCACCCACCGTTTTCGAATTCGTATCAGTGACTGTCAGAACTCCAAGTTCATCGCGAATAGTGTGGTACCGTGCCCAATACTCGACCAGCAAACTCCGTCTAGCAATAAGATAGCCTTTGGTTTTTTTTTGTTTTCGCCACTTTACGCGTGTTTGCCCCGAAGTTCTGAATGAGGTTCGAGAGGGATTCTTCCTTCACCAGTGCCATGTTGGGCAAGAATTATATTTGCTGGGACGACCACGCGGATAGTTACGTAATTTGAGTGAGGTTATGTACAATTGACTTGCAGCTCTTTGTACGTGTAGATCGGTGTTGTGCCGCCGTAGCTCAGGTTTTAACGTGCGTCTATTTCACGAAGTTTCCAATTCGCAGGGAGCTGGGTTCCCCGCAAGGGATGCCAAAATGTTGCTTAATTTGAAAAAGGCTTACTTTATTGAGTCACAACAGTAATTACAAAAATTGCTAAATTATCTTGCGTTAAAAGTCAGCGAAGAACATCCGATCCCGTTGAGCAGAATAAAAGAAGAGGGGAGAGGCATAGAGCGAAAAGTAAATGTCACAACGTCACTTGCACTGGTGTTGGCGTGTAAGCATTCCACTGATAGGCACAGGCTTGCATCAATTCGTAACAGTTAGAGATGAGTGTCGAGGGCGCTCCCCTAAAGGAACGCAGGCACTCAATGCAAAGCGCAAGCAAAAGAAATGCATATTTGACAATTACTGCATGCAGCTCAAAAAGCGAAACCAGCAATAACAACGCTAAAGAAAACTCTTATACTGCTAACACACTAGAGGTATACGCCGCCGAGCCACGCCGCCGCCGCCGCCTTTTTTTTTGGCATTTTGAAGTTATGTCTGACGGAGTTCGAATATGGGACCACCAACTGCAGAATATGGAAACAAATATGAAATGTAATAAAATAACTAAATAAAAATAAAAAAATAAAAAATATTTTGTTTTTCCTATTGATATTTTATGTCCAAAAGTAGTTAGTTGCATGTTAGTTACATCAAATGTAGAGGTAACTACCCTTGACTACATCTAATGCAGAGGTAAACCACCCTTGACTATTTCGCGGCCATCGCCATAGAAATATAGTTAGCTTTCGTCAAAGAAAATATACAGATAATAAGTGACTTTTAGCTCCTTCCTAATCCACTTAATCCAATCAGCGCCAGGCACTCAACATTTTAATTCAAGTAGGAAGTAACGTAATTTAAATTTAAAACTAGTTGGCTAAGTGGCTGAGATCCTACTTCCGCTCGCGAAACTACACTAAACACCCACAGAGGGCTCCGCACACAACGCCCACACATATTCACACGCATTTTCATTTACACTAAACTGAAATTTATCTGACACTTACTCACTTATCTTGTACATACACTACACATGTAATACACACGCACCCATTTACATATGTATGACCTGTCAATTTTACACTGATTTGAAGAATTTATTATCACGATTTCACCCCGAACGGACGTGTCCGATCAGCTACTGTGTGTGATACTTTTCAAAAAATCACAGTGGCCAAAATCACATACATAAAGCTAAATAATTCGGGCGCGCCGCGTAAAATACACTCAAGAACATAAATTGTAATATAAAACTAATAAAAACAAAAAAAAAATTTTCAACAAGCAATTAACAACAACTGTAGAGAGAAGCAGAGGAATACCGGCAGACTCAGCGAGGGAAATACCTTTTGCCCACAATTTTTAACCCCAAAATGAAACCCATATACCCCTTATAAACCAAAGTGAGTTGTATCGAACCCATTTAAATTAATGTTTGTTCATATACGGATATTTTACTGAAAATTTGGCAAAAAGAGAAAAAAAAATTAGAAATAGATACAGTACAGTATTGAAAAGAACTATTCCAACCACTATTTAACGCAGGCTCAAATTAAAAGATATACACATACCTACCTCCGTACATATTTTTACAGTAAAGCGGTTAAGTGTTAAAAACACAAAAAATAAAATAAACAAATATACATTCGCATGCAACAACATATTAACTGATATTTCTACTTAGCTTATTTCTCGTGTTTATAAACACAAATCAAACCCAAAAGCAACAAAAAGATTCAAGTATTTACTTGCAAGATTTGCACCGCAAAACCCCTTCTGCTTGCACATACATTAAGCAAAAGCAGGATTGCATAAAAAATAAGCAGCAGAAAACAAGTCAGAGCTGTAAGAACCAAAAAAAAAAATCGCGCGAAAAAGCTATTAATAGCTAACTGACTTAACGAAGTTCAGACAAAAAATAAAAATAAATAACAGCAAAGAGTTTGCATTTTTACATACATATGTTATTACATATATTTATTACTGTTGCTAGTGCCCTCCAAATTCACATATAAAAACATCAAAAAGTACATATTAGCAAGCAATTTCTTACCTCCCATCAAAGTACTACCTAGCGCGTATTAACATACGGGCATATATACAAACATACAAACGTTAACAGACGCTGCACTTCTTACCAGCATCCCACAACATACACACAAACCTACAGTACGGTCATCTGCAACTCACTGCTCAGTAGCGATAAAATTCTTTACTCCCAACAGCTAACAACATACTCGTATATACAAACGGGCATATATCATAACAAAAGCAACAAAATTGCAATCAACGTTTATCGCTTCCTCCTCTCCTTCGCTAGCAAACAGTTACATACACACTAACTAACTTACATACATACAGTATACTAACTCAGTAGTGCATATACCTTGCACATCATATGTAAAAGGAAAATATTAAGAAGTGCGGTAAAGTAAAAGTACTCAAATTAAATATTTGAATTACGATAATATAAAGCCAAGCAAGCCAAAATCCGATCGATTGTACGGATGCTTACTTATATCATCCCCTTTAATCAAAATACACTGAAAAAAAGAAAAATCTTTAAATTTCTCGCATATATAAATGCCATCTGATACAACTCCGGTAAAGGAGCAAAAAACCCCAATTCCTTTAAAAGCGCAAAAAATGGTTGATGATGATAAAACCCCTCAGTGCACACCTGCAGAATCTACACGATCAATGCAGAGTACCAAGCAAAAAAGACTAAAGACCACTCAACCGCAAGATTTATTTCCGACAGTGACAGTCTAACAAGATATTCCACTCGATTTTCCTCCGCCCAATACAAAATAACTCGGAATCGGTTCTAGAGATAAAAAACCACAATCTTGACAATTTTTTGGTCCGACTTCAAGCGGCATACGATACAATTATCGAAACGGATGATTCCGTTTTCCCCGCAAACTTTAAAGCTTCAGCTTCGGCCAAATACAAACCCTGCCTTGATCAATATGAAGAAACAAAAGCTATGATTTCCGATCAGCTTAAATTATTTACATCAATCAGCGCACCTACTCCACCCCCGAGAGTAGAAAAACCCCAAGCGCAAGAAGCAAGTTCAGGCATATATCTCAAAGTGCCAGCATGTGATACAGAAGTATTTCACGGAGGTTATGAAGAATGGCCGTCCTTCCGGGACATGTTTACGGCCGTGTACATAAACCATCCACAACTGTCTCAAGCACAAAAACTGTACCATCTCAGGTACAAAACAAAAGGTCAAGCAGGTAGTATAGTTAAACAATTCGCACTAAATGACGACAACTTCAGTCTGGCTTGGGAAGCACTCAAATCAAGATACGAAAATGAAAGAGTACTGGTCGATAATCAAGTAACGATTCTAATGAACTTGCCAAAAATTCAAAAGGAAACTAGCGAAGAATTCGTAAAATTACAGTCCACTGTTACAAACTGTTTATCCGTGCTAGAAACTCAAAACATTCCCACAGATAACTGGGACCCAATTCTGGTAAATGTATGTTCCGCAACATTGCCAGAAAAATCGTTACTTCTATGGGAGCAATCGCTTCCATCCCGAAAAAAATGTCCGACATGGCAACAAATGAAAGATTTTCTCACTACCCAGTACGAAATAGATAAAAAAAACTATCAAAACCCAAAAATACACAAAATGATCTACATAGAAGCTTCAATATACCCCAAGCCAGAAATCCCACATCACACAATAGAAGCTTCAATAGATCGCAATCATACATAAAAAACAANGAAGGCTTCATACCTTTCATGAACATCTGCAAATTTTACTTTGACAGATTACTGCTTTTGAATACATCTGCATACATCGATAGAGGAGTTACATACTTATATAAAAAATCGCATCTAAACAATCAGAGGTATGGAAGATATACTGTATATGGCACCAATCTAAGCTTTGTTTTTGCCTAATTTTTACTATATACTGAAAAATATTAGCGAAGTAGGCCAAAAACACACTTTGAAGTTTACTTTTTTTCCAGATTTTTATAAAACAACAAGAAAAGCCTGCTAATTTATCCGATCCCTTTAATAGCTGCAGCAAGTCTAGAGAAAATGATGGGAATTGCCGCAAGTATATTCAAAAGCAGTTTAACACCCCTATTCTTCAACACTTTCGTATTGGGATTTTGCTACGACTCATAGGAATGGTATGCTGCAATCCGAATTGTATCTTCGAACTTTCGAAATTCGTAACAATTGCATGCCTTAAATGAACGAGTAAGCTTTTTTACGTAATTTTGTACGAAAACAATTATGTGTCGGAGGCGAGACAAAAGATGTAAATCGATATGTGTTTGCAGGAAATATTAGTGGTGTTTATTTAAACAGATAAATTTGCTTTCGCATATACGTATATTTTTGTCCACAGCTTTATATGAACGAGCAAAAAAGAATTTTTGTTGCCTTATCGAGAATCTTGGGTCCGGTTTAGTTATTTGTACAATGATTTTCGGTTGTTGTGTCCAAACGCATAACCCGAATCCAAAAACTTTAACATACACGTGTAATCAAAGGATTAAACCTTTATTGAAAATAAATGTTTCAAATTGTTAATGAATTCGGTTTACACTACGCACTTTTTTGCAATTTTCGATGTCGGTTCTGCGCAATAATACTGTGATATGCACAAGAAATATTGTATTCCTTTGACATGCGGAAGCCTCTCTTCTCCGGCAACACAGAAAGGAGAATTCTACTTAGTAAGAATTATAATCCCTAAGCGCGGCCGAAGGCAGAAGCAAGCGACACAGGTGATGGGCCTAACAAAATGCATGTTTTCAATGGATTGGAAGAAGCTGTTATTGCATTAACTGGATTGGAAACCAGTTCTTCAGGCATAGGAGAACTTCTGGCATGTGGTTCAACAATTCAACCAGAAGCTGACATAGATCCATAATTTTCCTCAAAATATTGAAAATCAATCAATTTTACTATAAAGAAGCACATGATGAGGCTTTTTTAATTCCTTTCCACTTTGTTTTCCTTCATACAGCTGAGTTCGAAAAACAACTGATACCTGGCATTGCTGCACATTTTTCCGCGTAGCTACAAATTACAAATTACGATAATTCGCGTTCTAGAATAAGGGTGTAAATATATTCCAGAAATCAAATAGCGAATATGGGTCAAATAGCTATTGCCCTCAACTACAGAAAATATGAAATTTGAATAAATTCTAGATCCAGGACTGCATGGGCGAATAATATTAATAGAAAAGTTAAAAATGTTATCATATGCGGGGAACTTTAGCTTTTATGGTTTCAATAGATTAAAAAATGCATTCCAACAATTTAGTCCGGGAGCCAGCGACATTTTTTAGTGACCAAAAGTACAAAAGCTGAAAATTTGTCCTAAGCTTTACTTGGCATCGCTAGTAAGTGAATGGACCACCAGCTGGCGCACTTCCGGGGGGTGTAGCTGCGGCAGCCTCCCACACACGTAAAATAACAATAAAAAAAAACTAATACCGCAAAAGCTGAAATTTTGTTAATATGTTTATTATGTTATAAATAAATGAAAAAACGTGTCCAGCCGAATTTAGAGTGGGGGATTATGCTCCAGCTTTTCACGTAAAGAAGTGAAAAATATGCGCTGAGTAAACTGATACTACAAAAGCTGAAATTTTGTAAACTAATAGTTAAATTNTGCAAAGGTAGAGCATATGTAGATTTCACACCGTCATTCGAGAGGGAAGTACATCGGTCTAGGACGCAACGACGTTTTATGGAAGAAAATATAACAAGAATTATGAGTTGTAGGATAGCTAAGTAAAGTGTAAAGTGTAGGCAGTTCTAAATGCAATGTAAAATGTTTAAGATAATACATAATATGATTTTGTTAATTTCTTCCTTTTGACCACTTTTCCCCACTTTTCTCCCATGACGACAAGTAAATATATTACGAATTATGAATTTTAGGGTAGCTAAGTAAAGAGTAAATTTTCGTAGTGGCAGTTCTAAATGCAATGTAAAATGTCGACATGTAAAGGAAAAAGGAAGAAATAAGAATAAAAATTCATCTGATCAAAAGATGATTGTACCTAATGTACCTTTAGGTCTTCAAACGTCGGAAAAAGGTACAATTGTACCTATTTTTTCATCCCTGCAGCATAAGGGCGGGTAACTCTGTAAATTTTCGTGTGCTGACTCAGTAACTCCAACTCACTCTAATGAGTCAGCACAGTGAGCTGGCACAAGTGTGCTATCGCACAATTGGTATGTACATCGAAATTATTGATGATGTTAGTAATTGAAATCGATTTAGAAAAGGTTATCCTTAGCTTCTGTTCGTAGCTGGCCGGCAAAGTTTTAGAAAGCTTATTTCAACTGGTGAGTTCATTTGCAAAATAATTCCCTACTTAGTTTTGCTTGAGAGTCTAATCTGTTAAATGGGCTATGCATGTAAGCGGTTACCCAACGCATAGCACTTCACATGTAGAATTCTGTTTGGTTTTGATTTTTACGTAAAAATGGTATAGCAGTGCAAGTATGCATAACTTGGCTATTCGCCTTGCTTCTTTTTAAATTTAGTGGTCGTATATTCAATTGATGGTTAGTCTAGTGATGCCATCTATTATGGTACTCTTTGGAAGATCGTATAGTATGATTGTGTGAGCTCATCAATTCAGTTACCATATCGACACAGTTCTAAACAATGCAAGCCGCACCGAGCTATGCAGTGTCAGCACATCAACTGAGTTACCATATCGGCTCTTTAGCATACTGAGCTATACATTGTCAGCACATAAACTGAGTTACTGAGTTACAAATTTTTTCAGAGGTGAGTCTGAGCGTGCGGCACAGTTCTAAGAGTCAGCACAGTAACTCAGCACAGTGCTGAGTTACCCACGTCTACTGCAGCAGATGCAGCCAAGCAAAGAGCATCATCTTGCTCTCCAGCAGTGATCAATGCGGACAACAACGCAGCTGCCGATACTAATACTTCGACGGCAACAAACAAAAAAATGCTTCTGTTCAGACTGGGTTAGATCGCTTCGTATTAATAAAGCGAAAGCGCAGACCCGAAAAAATGGAAAACAAAGCCCAAAAAATAAAATTTTAAAAGTAGTCACTTCAGGTACATCTACATCGGCGGAGAATAATCGTTTTAGTATTCTCGCTGATATGAATAATGATTCCAACAAACAGGTAGTTAATAAAAAATTATAGTTTAAAAAACTAAAACCTCGCTATTATAATTTCCATTCGTACTGTCATCAGGTATGTAACTTGAGAATAGAAATCGCTGCATCTTTTACGCGCATCAATATTACATAGTTACATCCCGAGCTAATAAAAGGGAGGCAAAAAATACAAGCCTCCACCTATTTATCTACGAGAACAAAGTTCTAATGCTCTGGTAGATACTCTCTTAAAACTAGTAGGTAAAAAAATGTTCATGTGGTTCCTATTAAAAAGGGTAAGATACACGAAGTGAATGTACAGGCTCAAAACGAACATATTTTTCGTAAAATTACCAATGAGTTCGATAAGTGTAAGAAATCTTATTACACCTATCAACTTAAGAGTAGTCGAGGACTAGAAGTTGTCATAAAAGGCATCGAGTCCAGTGTGAACTCACAACAGAAAATGCTCTTAGGGAAGAAGGTTATAAGGTGCGCAATGTTTTCAACATCAAAAATAAAGAAAACATCCCTCAACCGATGTTCAAAATAAGTAGAGCTAGAACCTGACTTTCATTATCTGAAGGGGAAGTGCATCAAATATATCAATTCCGATATCTTCTACACCGTAAAATCTCCGTAGAAGAACCCCATAAGCGTAGAGGCCCTGTTCAATGTCATAACTGCCAGGAATTAGGTCACACACGTCGTCTATATAAAGCAATCCAGAACAGAGGATTTGACGTCTTGTCTACTCATTGGTCATCTGACCCCCAAAAAATACCCGATCTTATTGACTTTGGTGTAACAAAGGGTATTGCGCGACACCGAGTTAATACTGAAGCATTATTTGATCTCTCTTCAGATCATTCACCCTGCCTCATAACATTATCAACGTTTATTAATTATGAAGAAAAACAAAATAATCTTCCAGATAAGCACACAAACTGGTTAAAATAAAAAGTATGTCAGTTCGCACATTGACCCGCGAATTCCTATTCGGACCAAGAATGATATCGACAGGGCAGCTGAAAATCTCACAGATATAATAGTTAAGGCCAGAGCAATTGCAACACCAAATCCTTCTATTAAAGATGGCAGTTCTTACTGCCCTGGCCTGCACACCCCAAAAATTCTTAACTTAATAAGTAAAAAGCGCAAATTAAGAAGGGAATGGAAAAGAATTCGCTCTCCTAAGCTTAAACAGGAGCTGAATGCGTGTGCAAAGGAATTACGTATTTGTTGCAGGCGGAAAAAGAATGAAGTATGCAGTCGATCCTTCAGTCTATGTCTGCTTCGAAACAGACTGACTACTGGGTTCGCCACTGAAGCCTGCGAAGAGGCCCGTTCTTCGAGAAGCACCTTTACGTGCTCAGAGCAGAAGCTGGGCGAGGAATGATGAGGATAAAGCAAACGCTTTCGCCTGTCATCTTTCACAAGTCTTTAGACCCAAAGAAGGCTCTCATCCTCCAATATTTCAATACCCCCCAGTAGCTTTAACACAAATGCGCTTCGGGTTAAAAAGAAAGATTTAATTAACACCATTGTTCATGATATTCAGAAGAATAAAACGCCTGGTTACGATAGGATTACAGGTGAAATGATAAAGGAGCTTCCACAAACTGCCGTACATTTTTTGTTACATATTTTTAATAACATGCTTAAGTTGGGGCACTTCCCTGACTTATGGAAACTTTCGGAAATAATTATGGTGCCAAGGCCAGGCAAAGATCCGACAGTAGTAAGTTCATATTGGCTGATTAGCTTGATTTCTGTATTTTCCAAAATATTTGAAAACCTTCTATTGAAAGAAATACAACCAATATACCACCACATCAGTTTGGTTTTCGTGAAAAACATGGCACTGTAGAAGAAGATTAAAGAATTGTTTCTTGCATTAGAAAAGCCCTCGAAGGGAAGCAATACTGCACCGGTGTATTTTTGGACGTTTTTCAAGCTTTTGACAAAGTCTGGCATGGTGGCCTTATACACAAAGTAAAGGTTTCACTCCCTGCAAATACGCATGCAATTCTGGAAAGCTTTCTGCTGGGGAGAAACTTCAGAGCCAGGCAGAATTCCTTTACAACGGAAAGACACCCAATATATTCAGGTGTCCCTCAAGGCAGTGTTCTAGGACCCATATTGTACGTAACAAACACTCGTGATTTGCCAACTGATGATAGTCTAACCATTTCAACGTTTGCTGATGACACAGCTATCCTAAGCAATAGTTCAGACCCTAAAGAGGCTTCTTACAAGCTGCAAGAATATTTGAAAAAGTTAGAGCTATGGCTAGGTTTTTGGAGGATAAAGGTTAACGAAAGCAAGTGTGTCCAGACCAGGGTTGCGTGATTTCAAATCCTTTTTAATTTAAAATCCGCCTTTAATTAACAAATATATTTGATTTGTGATTTGATTTGTCAACCAAATAAGAAATAAATTTTATTTGTGATTTGATTTGTCAACCAAATAA
>NW_016159480.1:55953-66118 GCF_001687245.7 Rhagoletis zephyria
CTTATCTTTTATTTGGTTGACCAAGCAAATCACAAATAAAGCTTATCTTTTATTTGGTTGACCAAGCAAATCACAAATAAGACATATCTTTTATTTGGTTGACCAAGCAAATCACAAATAAAACTTATCTTTTATTTGGTTGACGAATCAAATCACAAATAAAGCTTATCTTTTATTTGGTTGACCAAGCAAATCACAAATAAAATTTATTTCTTATTTGGTTGACAAATCAAATCACAAATAAAATTTATTTAGGATTTGATGCAAATTTCAATTCAGAAATAAATTTGATTTATGGATTTGTGATTTGACTAAATCAAAATCACGCAACCCTGGTCCAGACAACATATACTTTGAAGAAAGAAACTTGCCCACCACTAAAAATAAACAGCAAGGCTATACCACAAAAAGATAGTGTCAAATACCTTGGGATGACACTAGATATAAGACTTACCTGGAAAAAGATGATAGAAAACAAAATTTCTCAAGCGAAACTAAAACAAGCAAGCCTTGAATGGGTTATAGGACACAAATCTAAATTAAGCCTAGATAACAAGATGTTGCTTTTTAATATGATGACTAAACCATGTTGGGCATATGGAATCGGGCTTTGGGGGACAGCGTGCAATTCCATTTTGAACAGACTTCAAAGACTGCAGTCAAAAATTTTACGCGCCATATGCGGAGCACCGTGGTTCATAAAAAATACGAATACCCACAAAGATCTTAATGTAAATACGGGTAAGATGTGTGTAAGAGACAGNTGCAGTCAAAAATTTTACGCGCCATATGCGGAGCACCGTGGTTCATAAAAAATACGAATACCCACAAAGATCTTAATGTAAATACGGGTACATGAGGACATAAGAGGGCTAAGCACCAGTTATTCCGCATGGTTAATGAACCATCCAAATCGACTAGCGAGAGACCATCTTAGCCCGAGATATGCAAGAAGACTAAAAAGAAAGGATTTCTCCGATACTATCAAATGATGCGCAATATAATAAATTTCGATATCCGCAATATATCAATTTCGGCTCTGGAACTCGTCCTTTCAGACCGACTACCCAACACCAGTGTCAGTGCGGCTCGGAAACTTGTCCTTTCCGACCGAACACAGCCTACTGGATTGTAATTACTTAAATATAGAAAAGCGAAGGCGCGGCGTGGAAACTAGTCCTTTCCACTCGCCCAGGCAGTGCGTCTCTGGAACTCCTGCTTTCAGTCCGCCTGCCCAGCATGATATCCAGCGATCCTGCTGCTCGGAATCTTGTCCATTCCGACAGCCGCAACAACTGTAATAAATATGTATGTATGAAGAAATAAAAAATGTCTAAATAATCACTGCCGCAGAAATTTTAAACTTAATGATAGTTTGTAAGATTTGAGAACTTATTGTTAGTTTCGAAAGAGAGATTCAATAAATAAAAACATATTATACAAAAAAAAAAACAAAGTTTAACTAAGATCTGTTGGTATTTGAAAACAAAAAAAAGGGTCACGAATGACTTTATTTTGCACATAAATAAGAATGGTTGGAAAATACCTTTCTACCGAGATCCCATAAGTCTAAAGCTTTGGTTTCCTCGAAAATCGGTGCCGTAATATTACGACCGTATCATACCAAACGCTATAGCGGTACCGATTTTATGTAAAGCTTAATAAACGTAACGTAGCTTTGTGCTTTTATGTTGTATAGGCATTCATTGCTTTTCACAAAGTTTATTAGGACTTCATCCTCTTCGGCCGTCCATGCACTTTCCACTTTACTATTCAAAATTGATAGAAATTTATATTAAATGCTTTTATTTTGGTCAGAAGAATTGAAAACAAATTTTCTGATATGCCGCTACAACTATGTCGTTGCCAGAAAACGTTGATAAATAGTTCTGCACCGTCTTTGTTGCCGTCAGAAATATTACGGTGCCGTCAAATTACATCACGGTGTGTATAGCCGTCATTTTAGTTGGCATCTGGTAATATTTACTAGGCAACGTTTTTGGCAACGTAAAGTTACGACCGTTACTTTACGTTACCGCTTTCGAGGAAGCCAAAGCTTAAATCGGAATAGTTTTAGCTCAGTTATTTAAGTTTTTCGATTCCGTTGAAAAGAATTTTAAATATCATGTATTGTGATTCATGGTCCATGACGAAAAACGTCAAAATGTGAATAAACGAACAGTATCATAGCGTTGCATTTTTTTATTTTCGCTATGTTCAATAACAAAAATTAGGGCTTGGTACTCGGTGCTCGGTAAGGAGGTAAATGCTTATACATATGAAGACATCAAAGCGCCCACACACACAAACTTGCAATCATATTGCTCGTCAAAATGACAGTTGGTAGGCCATCGGTGTTTGCCTGTGGAGTTTTGCGGTAAATTTTCCCCACGTATTTTGTTTGTGTTAAATTATTTTAGTATCGGTTTACTGGTTATCCAATTATTGCGGTGGAAGCTTGATAATTTTTCTGGTAGTTGGTAAACTGCAATCAGCTGTACGATATTCATGCACTTTTGAATCCGCCCGCTGTCGAAAGGCATAACGCATTTGAGTACATAAAATTCCTTAAATTTTTTGTTACAATATATTTTTTTATAGGAAAGAAGCTATGAATCAGGTGTTGATAAGCATAGTTTACCAGACTAAAGGCGTGGTTAAACGCGGCAATGCTGGCTCTTTTTCTACGCATTTTGCTGTCGAAATGCGAAATCGGAAGCCTATTTTCCCGTGTAAACAGTCAGAAAGTCCTTTTTGTAGATTTGCAGAAATCACTTTCGGCAATAAAAATTGCAACGTGTAACTGCAACTGAAATTACGCAAATCGCTTTCGGGAAATAATTTCAACTTGCTCTTGCAATGTTAAATTGTTTTGGAAAATGGTTTTTCATAAAAATTATTGATTTTATTCCGTATTGATGCTTTGTTACTTAATTGAAACAAGTGATACATATTGATACTTGTTAAGTGTTTTTTCTGCTAAAATTTTTCAGAAGCCCCCGGTCACACTGGCTACACTATGCAGTAACGACGCTTTGGTCATACATGCATACACGAATGCGACAAAAAATGCGATTTACAAAAATATCGCATTGCTTGCGGTGGCGGGCATACTTAGGCACGGTGCACTTTAAGACGATACGATATGCGATGCGATATGCGATACGATACGCGATACGATATGAATGCGACATCGGCATGCTGAGTACGTGGGAATTGGTAGGAAGCGATGAAAACTGTTCACACTTGCACGACACCGATGCGATATAATATCGCATACGTATCGCACGTGCGACACCGCTGCGATATAATATTGCATGCGTATCGCACGTGCGACACGGTTTTCTGAACAAGGTGAGATTAGCATTTCGCGGTATTTTTTGCAATAAGCATGACCATTTCACAGGCGGAAGCATCTTCCTCAATTTTTTTTAGTCGAATTTATAAAAAAAACCATGTTTATGAAACTATACAGAATCAAACGACTTTACAACAGACATGACTAGTTTGGCATGGAGAAATATAGCTTCTGAGGGCAAGGACACAGGTAAATGCACAAAAGAATATTTTTTGTGATGGTTTATTTGCCTTTGTTTTCACATCTTTAAAAAGAAATAAAAAGAATCCAATAATTTTAAACCTATTTATTTTTGATTTTGAATAGCAAACAAGATTTGGTGTTTGTTTAAATGTTAATGATTAACTATTTTGTTTCAAATATTCAAATAAATAGTAATCAGTGCAATTAGAAACAATTAAGAAATAATCATCTCATTTACCATTAAAAGAAGAAATCAATTATAATAACAATTCCTAAAAAATAACGTATGTGTGTAGGTAATTATTTTTGATTATTCGTTATGTTTTTATATGTTTTTTTCTTGAGTGTTTATACTTAGGGAGTTTTTAAATTAAAGAGAGAAAGTACAAATTCGAGTGCTCTATACAAAAGGCCATGATAAAAATATAGTAAGGTATAACCGCTGAGAGTCACTTTTAAAATTCTTGACGTTTCCAAACAATTTAATTTTTAAATTTTCTCACAAACTCACACACACATTTTCATTTTTAATCTCAAGCAACAACAATTTCGAACAATTTCAATTTTTTATTTTCACTTTTATATGATTTTAAAATGTTGGCAAACTTCAAAAAAAAAATCATGGCCGACAAATTGAGAGAACGGTTCTACCTTGCTATGTTCTTATCATGCAAATGGCTACAAAAAATAATGAAGTAAAAATACCTGGCAAGTCATGTTATTTTTCAGGTAGGTTTTGCCGAGTGAAGTAAGAATCGAGATACGAAATTTTTGTCAAACACCCACACAATCTTGATTTACTGTTAAAAAACCGGTTGCCCGCACTTATAAGTTTGTAACTCAGTTGACTATAAACCGATTTCAGACCTTTCGAATGATATATGTATATAAACTTTTAGAAAACTTAAGAGATCTGTGTGTATTTTCTGTGTTAATTTTTTTGTCTTTTTTCAAATCTGGCAAATTTTTGACGCACTATTTTTTAAAGCAACTATATTAACATTTGATATGTAGTGATTTTTGCTTTAAAAAATCGGTGGAAATCTGACTAAGTTATTCAACCTTTCATGAGAAAAATAATATTTTTGGCTATATAACTCAAACATTTTTGCTTTACCTTTTTTTAATTTAGCTTTCACCGATTTCTCCTTGTAGTGAACGCAGTATTCTGAAATAATTTGTCATCAAAATTTGAATATCTCATTTAATTTTTGGTCGACTTTGCAAAAATAAACATCGGTTTACTCGAAATTAAACATACTTTTCTCTTAAATTTTTTAAAAGTTAATAGATATAAACATAGACCCATCATTCGAAAGGTCTAAACTCGATTGAGAAGCAACTCATTTACAAGCTTATAAGAGCACAAATGTTTGTGTAGCAATCACAAAATGGTATCGCGTATCGCATCGCTCTAATGTGCACTGCGCGCATTTCATATCGCATCGCGTATCGCATCGCATATCGTATCGCACTAATGTGCACCGTGCCTTACACCGCATTGTTTTCAAGTATACTTAATGTCTCGAAAAAGGCACCGCTATGCATATATGCATTATTTCGGTTTTTTTTCGTATGCATTATTTCCTTTTTTTTTTATAGCATTATGTATTTCGTATGCACAGTTCCCATTAGCACAATTTCGGGGTGCCGCGACCGCTATTATAAAAAAACTTTTCATTTTATTATATTTTTGATGTAACCACTACATCACAGCGGCCGCCAAACCCTATGAAAAAAATATTGCCCGACAAGTAAGCAAAATTACTGTTTTTTTTTAATTGTTCATAAAAATGTATTTCCCATAGAGCCCCATTTGAAATGATTGAAACGAATATAATACCAAAAGCAAATCAAAGTTTTCTTTCATGTACAGTCGTTTTTGTTTTTAAGATTGGTCTACAAAAAACATAATAAAGAAAAAAATAAATGCAGGCATTAAAAGCACAGCAACAAAAAAAAATTGTTAAAAGATCTGATTGACATACGTACTACGTCGAAGAACAAGTAACGTATGTGGAATAAAATGCGGACATTTTCTAAGCAGATTTTAAAAAATTCTGGTAAACACAGTAGCAAAACTGAGTATACCGAATACTACTGTGCAATCTTAACAAGCATTCCATTAAAAATTATCTCGCTGTATATTATAATGCTGAAATAATTTCCTTTGAAGCGAATGAACTCTGAAAATTTGCTTGTAAATTTTGTATACCAGAACTCAATGTCCCGAAAAGTAACGTGCTTTTTCATTTTTTCTCTATGAGACTTGAAAAAACCTTTATTTACAAAGGAAATGCCTTGGTGTCGTATTAGATACCAAGCTGAGCTGGAAGACAAATATAGAGAGGCGGGTTGAGAGAGCCTACACAGCTTATTATACATGTAAAAGAATATTCAGTAGGGACTGGGGATTGAAGCCAAAGCTTGTCCTCTGGATGTACACGGCCATCATACGTTAATTTGGTGGCCAGCACTAGATAAATAATAAAACGTCAGGAAATTGGGCAGTATATAAAGAGCAGCTTGTGCAGGTGCTATTAAGTCGTGTCCATCTTATGCGCTTAATGTAATCCTGCATCAACTACCCATAGGACTCCATATCCGAGAAACTGCTGCGTCTGCGGCAGTCAGACTCAAAGAGTCAGGCTGCAGGAGGGCGCTGCAGCACGGCCATAGTGGTATTCTTGAGGAGGGAAACAATCAGATTATATACCTCCTACGACAGATTTCAGGAAAAGCTTTCAGGTGAAGTTTCCTTCAAGACGGGAGTGGAGTAGGGGCAGGATAGTCGAAGAGAATTCCACTGAAATCTATACTGACGGGTCCAAAATGAACTGCGGTGTGGGTGCGTGGGTGTTCTCTGAAACGCTGAATGTCTCTCTCTCGTTTCGACTACCTGATTTTGCTAACATCTTCCAAGCGGAAGTACTGGGCATCGAAAGGGCCTGTACATCACTAGAGAGGAACTGCGTAGGTGTACGTAAAGCATACATTTTTTCAGATAGCCAAGCGGTACTTCTGGCACTTGCCTCACCGGTAACAAAATCCAAAACAGTCAGAGACTGCAAATGTGCGTTAAGCTCGGCGGCCGAGTTAATAGACATCACTCTCATCTGGGTTCCCGGCCATAGGAACATACACGGAAATGAGAGGTCTGACGAGCTGGCTAAGGCCGGAGCATCTTTGGATGAATCCGAAGCAGAAACTATAAATTGTCCACTCGGAGACTCATCAAAAGGTAACTGCATCTGCAATTCACACGTATGGCTGATACACGTTGGAACAACCATCAAACCTGCAAAACTGCGAGGTACATGTGGCCGCACTATGGCAAGCCAAAGACAGGAGAACTCCTCAAGAGGTCTAGGAAAGATATAGTCAATTTAATAGCCACGATAACGGGACATTGGCCCATTGGTGAACATGCAGCTAAAATGGGCCTTTCGTATAACCCTCGGTGCGTAGCTGTAATCTTGTGGGAAGTAAAGAAATTGTCCTTCACTATCTTTGCGAGTGGCCAGCATTGGCACAAATAAGGCAGATCACACTCGGGAGTTTTCCCATCCAAAATCTTGGGGAAATTTCCAAATTTACCATTACTAACCAAAATAGATCCATCGGAAAAGCCAATGGTTTGACGAACCCAACGAATCATGAAAGCAGATAAAATCAGGGGTCCCAGAGAAAGCGTATCAAAATGGTGCTTTCAGCACTAATTGGGTCCTGGGAATGTACCCAGACGACGCTTCTACCAACCAACCAACCAAGGAAATGTCGGCTTTATAGAATAGGAAGGAAAACCTACGAGTGCGAAAAACATGTTTAACATAGCAACGAAATGAGAACGTAAGTAACAAGAATCATAAACTTCTTGATCTCTCTGAAAAATCACAGCGTATAATGACAATAATGTGCAAACCAAGTAAAAACAAGTAAGAAAGTCTAAGTTCGGGCGGAGCCGAACATTAAATACCCGGCGCAATTATTAAATATATGTTGATAAGCCGGGGTGTATAAATTTTAAGTAAATTAGCGTCCTTAAATTTCGAAATATTGAAATTTCAAGCATTTCTGAAATTTACCGTTATATGAAAAGCGACCGTATTTTTAGTCCGATTTCAACAATTTTCAACGGTTTGCTTTTATGTGGCAAGCTCAATACCATACCGAGTTTGGTACAAATTGCTAGAACGGTTATCGAGACGCATATATGTGATCATAAGTGGGCGGTGACACGCCCATTTTCCAAAATTTTATCATAAACGTATTTCTTGGTAAAGAATTGTTGCAACCATCAATTTTGAATAAATTAGCTTTAATATTTACTGAATTATCGAGGATTTCGTATTTTTCTAAATTACCGTTATATGGGATGTGGGCGTGGTTATTGTCCGATTAAGTTTGGAAGAAATTGGTGCAGCGGTTACCAAGATATACACATGTAACCATAAGTGGGCGTGGCTACACCCATTTTCCAAAATTTTTTAATATTCTTATTTATCGTCTAAAACTCATTGTAAATATTAATTTTGAGTGAATTATCTTCAGAAGTTACTAAAATATCGCACTTTTCGTATTTATGAAAATTACCGTTATATTGGAGGCAGGCGTGGTTATTGTCCGCTTTCGCCCATTTTTAATACCATCCGTCCTACGCCCAAAAGAAGTCCACGTACCAAGTGTCGTTAAGATATCTCAATTTTTACTCGAGTTATCGTGTGCAAAGACGGACGGACGGACGGACAGACAGTCACCGCTTAATCGATTTCTCTTTTCATTCTGATCATTTATGTATACATTTGTCTATATCTATCTCGATTTTTTTTGCCTGTTACAAACAACCGTTATGTGAACAAAGTTATAATACCCTTGTGCACAAGTGCGCTCGGGTATAAAAACTTTAGACTATGCAAGAGCCAGGGATATAGTGAAATATGTACAAACCACTTTATCCAAGGTATTTTAAATGTTGAAAAGGAAAATTGAGAGCGGCTATGAGCGCTTTCCCAAAATTTGCTTGCACCACATTCGTTTCAGTTATGTACAACGGATTAAGGAAATATCCGGACTTCATGAATTCATTCAAAACCGCTTATGAGTTATTCATATACAAAATGAATAAATGGTTTCGGCTTTAAATTATTTTGAATTTGAGTGAATACCTGTTCCGATATATGTGTCGAGATTACAATATTCAAGCAAAGTGCACACTGCGTATTGGCACAGCAAATTTTTCACAATATATGCAACAATTTTTATTCTAATATTTTTCCGCCAATTTTGTATAAAAATATGGTTCATTCAACAACAAAAAACATAAAAATATAATTCCTAAACTTTGTGCAAAACTCGCGAAAATTCAGCAAATTTTCATCAAAATTTTAAACTTTTCAATAAGATTTTTTAGAATTTTTTTGAGTATGCAGTTTTGCAGCCCATTAAATTCTAGTAAAAAAATGCAAGTTTGGAGAAAATCGAGTTGAGTTTTGAAATTTTTTTTTGTTGACGGTGTTTTGCATTTTTTTCCATATAAAGTATTTTCGAAAAAAAATTTTTGTATGGTGACAAAGATTTCCAAAAATCAACGGTAATTCGTAGCTACTTAAAACTTGCACATTTTTACAATAAAATTTATTGGGCTACAAATCTGCATACTCAAACAAATTCTAAAAAATCTGATTAAAAAGTTGAAAATTTTCATGAAAATTTACTGAATTTTCGCGAGTTTTGCACAGAGTTTAGTAATTATATTTTTATGTCTTTTGTTGTAGAATGAACCATATTTTTATACGAAATCAGCGGAAAAATATTAGAATGAAATTTGTTGCATATATTGTGAAATATTTGCTGCGCCAATACTTTGTTCCGGCAGTGTATATATTGCTGCGCTCCTATTACAATACGAACAAACTTGTTTGTAGAAAAAACTTTTACCGAAATGAGTTTGAATGATCTGAATGTTTTCCATTCATTTATTAATATTCATCAATTTGAAGGTAGAAAGTTTAAAACAAAATGTATATTCATAACTTACAAAAT
Organism: Rhagoletis zephyria; assembly: GCF_001687245.7. Lineage (NCBI taxonomy): Eukaryota > Metazoa > Arthropoda > Insecta > Diptera > Tephritidae > Rhagoletis > Rhagoletis zephyria. Next base: position 65,537 of record NW_016159480.1, read on the forward strand.
TCCAAACGCTGAGTGTTTTGTATGCGAAGTAAAATATTCAAATCTACTGTACTCTCAATGAATTCATGCAGCCCTCTATTGGGGACCCATTAAAGGACAGCTAAATATAACTCTGAACTAATTATCGTCAGTTTTTCAGTGGCAGTTTAAACTTAGATTAAGTAAACTGGCTGACATTTGATTGGCTGATCGTAGTTTAAACCAGCCAGATCGGGCGTTTAAACTGAGTTTAAACTAGGGCCGTACACTGAAAAACTGGCCCTAATTGGCTAAAAAAATAATAACTCAAATTGGCAAAATAAAGTCCCAAAATAATAATAATAATAATAACGTCGGATCGGCACATACGTATAAAAAATATTAGCTACAATTCGTCATTTTGTTTGCCACATAAGTCTACGTTTTATTAATGCAATTGCAGAATACTTGCATTCGCAAAAGCTCCGCATTGATTATTGCGAATGTGAAACCGAATGCGAATGTTAAAATTAATGCGGTTACGAATGCGAATATTCGCAACTACCCTGGTACATACGAATGTACATATGAATATGTGTGGAAATACACATATATATGTATACA
>NW_016159480.1:66633-71644 GCF_001687245.7 Rhagoletis zephyria
AAATAGGTAGGCTTCTAGGGGACCAGGCACAGATCAGAGCCCTAACCCACGAGACGATGGTAGAAATCCGTGACCTGGACGAGATTACCACCAAGGAGAATATTGCCGAGACCATCCGCAACCAGATAAAGGAGCTAAACCACCTTAACGAAAATGCGATAAAAAACATCAGGGCAGCGCATGCGGGCACACAAACCGCGGTGGTAAATCTCCCAGCACAGGAGGCAAGATTACTTCTTGACTCGCAGAAAATAAAGGTAGGATGGGTTGTGTGCAGAGTAAGGGAGAAACCAAACCCCAAAAAATGCTTCAGGTGCCTGGAATACGGCCATATAGCGAGAGACTGCAAAAGCGCGGAAGACAGAAGTCAATTCTGGCTTAAATGTGGGGAAAATGGACACTTTGCGAAAGCCTGCGACAAAAAGCCACACTGCAGAGCATGCAAAAACCAGGGAAGAAAGAACACCGAGAATCAGATAGGTAGTTGGAGGTGTCCGCTATACCAGGAGGCGTGCAAGAAATCCAGAAAATGAGAGTCATGCAGTTGAATCTCAACCACTGTGAAGCAGCGCAAGAGCTGCTCATGCAAACGGTGTACGAGGAGAAGGTGGACATAGCAATAATCAGCGAGCAGTATTAAAATATAGACAGTGGAGCGTGGATATCGGACCTCACAGGCAAAGCTGCAATATAGACATGCGGAGGGAAAGCTTTCCAAGAAAAGCCGGTGCTTGGTAAAAGCTACTACACACGAGCGAAGGTAGACGGGTTTAACTTTTATAGCTGCTACATACCACCAAGTATCCCATAAAATAAATACGAGAAAATCCTAGACAGTCTGGTTCAAGAAGTCCGGACACCACAATGAACGTTATAGCAGGGGACTTCAATGCATGGGCAGTGGAATGGGGTAGCGTCCACACAAACAGGCGGGGAGATGCACTACTGAAGGCGTTTTCGGTACTTGATGCGGTGCTTCTGAACTCGGGGAACAAAAATACCTTTTAGAATAATGGTCGAGGCTCGGAGATTGACATTACTTTCGCTAGTAGTTCCTTGGTGCGCTCAGCGCGCTGGAAGGTGTCGGACCTCTATACGAACAGTGACCAATTGGCAATCATGATGGAGCTAGGGAGTTGTGCACAGAGCCGACAAAGGGCGATCACCAGGAAGGGGCAAACGAGGGGCTGGAAGGTAGAGACTCTGGATGAAGAGCTCTTCAGACACGTGCTGGACGAGGAAATGGCCACTGAGGATAACACTGAACTCCAGGCTGAAACACTGGTGAGGCACATCAGTAAAGCCTGCGACGCTGCTATGTGCAGGAGAAAACACGGCTCTCTGAGGCAGCCGGCGTACTGGTGGAACGAACAAATCCAGGCCATAAGGGGTGAGTGTCATAAGGCGATGTGGTTGTGTCAAAGGAACCGTGGCTCGATGGAACATGCCGTGCTGCGCGAAGCCTTCAAAAAGAAGCGAAGTGACCTTAAAAAGCCATCAAAAGCAGGAAAACCAGCTGCTCTAAGGAGCTCTGCGAAAAGGTGGACGAAAACCCATGGGGTGATGCCTACAAGGTGGTGAAGAAAATAAAAGGTGGTAAAGGCTAGGCACCAACCTGTCCCACCCTCCTAAAAGACGTCGTGCAAACTCTCTTCCCTGTGCAAACGCCAGGAGGTCGGCGACCGAAAGCAGAGAAACCGGAGGGAATGGAAGCACGAACGGTTACGGACGAGGAGGTAGTCCAAGCAGCAGAAAGATTTGGTAATGACAAAGCGCCAGCCCTAGACGGCATACCAAACAAGGCTCTGAAGGTTGCCACACGGGTCCGTTTACCGAACTCTTTACGCGGTGTCTGCGAGAAGGCGTCTTCCCAAAAATCTGGAAGAAAGAGCGGCTGGTCCTACTGCAGAAACCAAACAAGCCGGCAGGAGAACCAAGCGCATACCGACCTCTCTGTATGCTGGATACGCTTGGTAAGATACTGGAGCGATTAATTTGTGTACGGTTGGAGCAGCACCTAGAGGAAGAACTGACGGGTCTCGCCGATAACCAGTATGGTTTTCGAAGACAAAGGTCTACTATTGATGCAAATAAAAAGCTCACCGATTTCGCAGGCAAGGCAATAGAAGGAACAAGATGGCTATATGGCACGAAGGAATACTGCGCGGTGGTGACATTCGACGTAAAAAACGCCTTCAATTCGGCATCCTGGCCTCACATACTAAGTGCTCTGGAAAGAAAGAACACGCCGCCCTACTTGCTAAGGATGGTATCCAACTACCTATCTGACAGGCTTCTGCTGTATGATACCGACGAAGGCCCCAGGAAGTACGTGGTGACGGGTGGAGTACCACAAGGCTCCGTACTTGGGCCACTACTTTGGATTGTCCTCTATGATGGAATTCTGTGTATTCCGTTGCCAAGAGAGGTACAAATTATCGGATATGCCGATGATATAGCAATAACAGTAGTGGCTAAAGACCTCGACCAAGTTGAGAACGTCTGCAACAGCACGGCGCAACAAATAAAGAACTGGCTCGCTGCAACGCATTTCCATCTCGCAGGGCAAAAAATCGAAGCGGTGGTGATCACAAGTCGAAAAAAGATGGAGAGCGCTACGCTTAACATCGATGGACATAGCATCAAAACACAGCAGTCGCTGAAATACCTGGGTGTAATGATAGACTCGAGATTAAGCTACAAGGTGCACATTGGTAAAGCCCGTGAGAAAGCGGCTAGAGTGACCACGGCTCTAACAAGACTAATGGCTAACATCGGCGGATCGAGCCAAAACAGACGAGCGCTTCTATAAAAGGTGATCCAGTCCATACTAATGTATGCAGCACCCATCTCGGGACCCGCGTTGCAGCGCAAGGCTTACGCGAAGGCGGCAAAGTCGGTGTACCGACTAAATAGCATCAGGGTGACTAGCGCCTTCCGTACTCTGTCACACGAGGCGGTCGGAGTCTTAGCGGGCATCATTCGCCCCCGAAATAATGGCCATGGAGCTAAAAAGAGTCTTTGATAAGTCCCGAAACTTAGGCAGGTGCCTGACAATCGAAGAGCGGAAACAAGAGAGGGAGGCAAGTCTAAATGAATGGCAAAGACACTGGGATGTGACGACAAAAGGGAGGTGGACGCACAGGCTGATCGGTAACATAAAAGCGTGGGTGGAGAGGAAACACGGAGAGACCGACTTCTACATGACACAGTTTCTGACGGGGCACGGCTGATTTCGAGAATACCTGTTCAAATATGAGCATGATGACGGGACAGAGTGCTCATTCTGCGGTAGCGGCGACGAAAACGTACTACACGTATTCTTCCTCTGCCGAAAATACGAGGCAGATCGAACAGACATAGAGCAGCTGATAAAGGAGAGCATGACGCCTGACAATATCGTGGGGCACATGATAAACTCAAAAGCGGTGTAGAGTAGAATTAAGGCGTGGTCCGCAATAGTCCTCCAGGAGCTAAGAGCGAAAGAAAGACAGCCCAGTAGCGAAAAGAGAATGACCGAAGAACAAGCCCAATGATGTGAAGAAGGGCCAATCGACAAGCTGAGCTTTGGGACGAAATTTCTAACGGCAGTACCGCAAAGCCAATTACAAGCTATAGGTGAGGGGGATACACACACACACCTACGATCGAGTGGCGCCTGAATACATTGGGCACCACATGATGCAATCTAGAATGGTGTGGAGTATAGTCAAAGCGTGGTCCGCTATAATACTTCAGGAACTTAGAAGGAAAGAGTGGCAGCGCAGTAGCGATAATAGAAGACTGAACGAGAGATAGGCCAGAAAGGCGTGTGTGAAGAGCCAATTGGCAAAGCTACGCATTGCGACGTAATACCTAACGGCGGTCCCGCAAGGCGAAACACAAGCTTCAGACGTCGGAGTTAAGGGTTTAGTACGCAGGCGCGCTGTCTCGCAAGTCCTGAGTTATGTGATAACATAGTCTGGGCGTGGTCCCGAATGAGGTGTACCCTTAGCGGACAGGCTGACGAATCGTGCATAACATCTTTGGAAGATTCCCTCTCCTTTGAAAAAAAACACATGTATGTGTAAGTAAATACACACATTTTACATGTGTATGTATGTACATACTTATGTATGTTATACCTTTGTGTACGGAAATCACCACCTTTACATAGATATGTACATATGCATGTACATAAGTACAGTCAAAATAGACCTTATTAGTTCTTAAAAATTAAAGTTTATGCTGGTATTTTTTATTTGATCAAACATTCTACCAATTCCTTATTTAAATAAAAAAATCGGAATTCAACGGAATAACGTACTACCCCGCAACTGTGTGCATTTACCTTAACAAGAATCATAAACTGCTTGATCTCTCTGAAAAATCACAGCGTATAATGACAATAATGTGCAAATTAAGTATAGTGCAATGGGGTATAGTCATTGCGCTGGGTATGCAGTTACAGTTGCATGGCTATACTCAATCCCGACTCTTGCGTCCTCGTTCGCGCACTCTGGGCAACGTGAGCAACTCATGTGCGAGATGCGGTAACCAATCCGAGTGGAGCCTTGGGTCACGGCAGAAAGAGAGGGAGCTTCGGTGGGGCCACTCTGACTTATTCGGTTTAAGGGCTCACTGAAGTCTGCAGCGTCTGTTCACCAGTAGGTGCGGCTGCAAGCGGGTGTCTGCTTGGAGCAAGCGGCTCGCTATATAAACGTGTATTTGGTTGCGAAACCACCCCGCTGCAACAATTCTTTACCAAGAAATACGTTTATGATAAAAATTGGAAAATGGGCGTGGCACCGCCCACTTATGATCACATATATGTATCTCGCTAACCGTTCTAGCAATTTGTACCAAACTCGGTATGGTTTGTGCTTGCCACATAAAAGCAAAACGTTGAAAATTGTTGAAATCGGACTAAAATTACGGCCGCTTTTCATATAACGGTAAATTTCAGAAATGCTTGAAATTTCAATATTTCGAAATTTAAGGACGCTAATTTACTTAAAATTTATACACCCCG